>NW_027459678.1:7500-245000 GCF_050624435.1 Tenrec ecaudatus
GAGACCCGGCAAGATGGGTTTGCTTTGGTTTATAGGTCTAGGGCCTGGGTTCTTGCTGTTGCGTTGGCTCCCCAAATTCCCTCCATGTGATCGTATCATGTGCTTGCCTTTAGCTTCCTCACAGCAGGGTGATTTTCAAGATAGATTTTTTTTGTCAGGATAGTTGGGCTGTAGGCCCAGTGACAAAATCCCTTAAAGGGATTAAATTGAATGCACAATTTAATACGTGACTGCCAAATATCCCCCAGAGCACACAAGTTGAAACCACAAGACTTCTCCCTAGGAGAGGTTCCTTGTAGCTTTTGATTGTCTTCTAAGTCCCTTTTCCTTTTCCACAATAATGTCTGGGTTGCTTTATCAATCATCTTCTTTCTTTTTATGTAGCACTATCTCTGGCTGTTTAGTCCAAGCCAATGCAGTTCCTTCCCAAAGTTACTGGGTTTCCCTTGCACTGGATTACATGATGCATTCAATTTTATGAAAGCCATGTCCCCACATCTCTTTGAAATGGGTCCCTCTCTGTTTTAGGCTGCAGTTCAGCCTATTTAGGCTGTAGCACAGCCTTCTGGAGACTCTTAGAAAACCTTTTGTGTACACGAGACTGTCTACAAGGCACTGGATTACATTCTTTTGTGATCTTAGTACAGGGCATGAAAGCTATCTTCTTGATCTGATCCAACGCAGAAGCCCTGCTCATGCCATTCCTATTATGGGACATTATTTTTTGGCAAGAAAGACTTGGGGTTGAAAAATAGGTTTTGTTAGGCAGATAGGCAGGAATGAGATGTCCATTGACGCATGCCCAGGAGAACCAAGCATAGAACAAAAGCCTAGGTTTTCCCGCTGGTGGGTACGGATGGGCGTTAAACCTGCATCAGCCCACCTGGGCCAGGTGATTGCAATTCAGCCAATGGGATCGACCTGGGGTCATTCACCATGCCTCCCCCCGGGAATCCTTGAAAAGGCAGGAGCGAGGGGGAGAAAGGAAAAACTGGGGACAGGAACTGGGGAGGGAACTTGAGAAAAAACATGAGACAGGTGTTTTTTTGGAGGAAAACTTAGGAGAGAGATCTTTGCGTGACCTCGAGCAGTCTCTGCCAGGCTACATGGTGGGGAGGAATCCTAGGGGTGGCGCGTAAAACCTGAAACTTCTTTTAACTTTCATTAAACTCACTTGGATCACGAGCCAGGCTTTGGCGTGAATTCTTTCTCATGCAGAGCCAAGAACTGAGATGTAACTCTAGCCCGGAGAGAGATCTTACAGTTCATATTTAAGTCCAGCAAGTCCCTGCTCCTTCATAGTTCATATTTTCTGCTAAAAAAAAGCACACAACTAAACCCCAAACAGAAGTAACTTCTTTAGCTTTTCTTTACCCTTCTGTAGTTTATAATTATTTGTCTGTTGCCTCCATTGTTAATGACGCTGAGAGTTCAGATTCTAGATAAAGCAGAAGAATGTCACTGCCACCCAAAATAGTTGTTCTTAGTGTTAGTTGGTGCCCAATCAATCCCTGCCCATCCACTCACTTGCTGCCATTGAGTCAATTCTGACTCATGGCAGCAGAGTATACTTGCCCTGGTAGGTTTCTGAGACTATACATCTGTACAGTAGAAAGCTTCAGCTTTCTCTCTCAGAGCAGCTGGTAGGATTGAACTGCTGACCTTATGGCTAGCAGGACAATATGTTACCAGGGATCCTTTTCAAGACTGTGCCCTTTCAGAAACAGATCACCAGGCCTGCTTTCCTAGGAACCGGTGGGTGGGTTTGAAGCATCAACCTTTTGGTTAATATGCAAGTGCTTAACAAATGGGCTTTATCCTGGTTTGGAAAACCTAAGTCACTGGTCTTTTGCCTAAAGAGTCACTTTCAATGGCCCTGGCTTGTTTCATGGGAAGGGCCAGTTCAGGGGCTCCCGGACAGATGGTGGGGTAGGATCCTTATTTAGTAGGGCCATATTGGGTGGGGTGGCAGGGAAGTGTGTGTGTGCTGTATGTGTGTGTAATCTGCATCTTTAACAAATGCCCCCCCCCACTCAAATGAGAAACACTGGCCCCAATTGTCCTCTGCCTCTCTTGTTGCTGCCTTTTTTGGGATTTTTCTGGCTTTTAGCAGCCCTGGAGGCCCCTCCTATCTAGGCAGGAAAAGGAGCCAATAAATAAGTTCACACTAAGGTGCTAGAGAGTGATAACAGCTAATCCCTTCCAAGGGCAATTGCTCTCAGAAAGAAAGAAAAAAAAGAGAGAGCGAGAGCTCAGGGGGTTGGGGGGAGCAATTTAACTCCAATGAATAGTGTCTCCTGGAAGAGTCCTACACTTTGTCGCTGCAATGGGAGTCATATATGAACATGTGTGTGTGTGAAACCCCTCGCATCAGTCTCTTCTTCTGCTTTTGTGTAAATTGGACTTTAAACACATTCTCTAGGAAGTGTTTGAATGCCTCTGTTTATGGAAGCTTCTTGACAGAAGGGGGATTTTTGTCTCTTTTGTTCAGTGAGAGAGCCCCAAGGTCTGGCATTTAATAAGTAAGTAGCAAGCTGGTTGAATGAATGAGTGAATGAGTGAGTGAGGTAAAGAAGCCTTCAGCAGCCTTCCAGGTCGAGACTGGCCCCCTCTGAAGCCTGGCTCTTGTCTACAGTGAGGTACACCTCTCCTCCTTCCCATTTCATGCTTCCCCGTGGTCTGCCTGGGATTGAGCTGAAAAATGATTTTTCATGCATGTCATCCTCATTATATCATTATCCCTCACAGCAAAGCTCTCTGACCACCCTGAAGACCTGTATTTAATGTGAGGAAAGGTGATTTAATGGAGTGGAGAACGCAGCATAAAACAGACAACCCTTTCAGAATAGCAGAGCAGGCTGTCCCTCCAAGGGGAAAGGGACAAAAAGGGAAAAGAAAAGAAAAATGGCGAGGGAGGGGGGGCAACTCTCACTCTCCTAATAGGTTGAAATAAGAAGTCATTTTGGTCAACTTCATCAGAAGACAAACCTGAAAGGGGCCCCTTGCCCTCCCCGCCAGCGCATAACTGACTTACCATGCATTTTACCGTGGAGCTGATTATGCGCTGAGTTGTGGCAGACGGGGAGAGTTTATTGACATATGGTCTCCCTTCACACCTTTTGTTACAGCCAGACATCAGGGACTGAGCTGCAGGATATTAAAGGATTTGGAAGCGTTATCAAGGAATGGTACATATTTATCAAAACCAGGGTGATATTACAAAGCTGGGTTGCTGCTACACCTGGGTGTGTTATGTGATTACAAATAATGACAATGCATCCTCTTGATGGATTTTGCACCTGGGCGAATACTGAGCAGGTCTGCTGGACCACCCTTGGTCGAGAATTCACACCTAACAACCCCTTTGGTCTCAGAAGAAAATTGTGGCTGCTAGCTCACACTTGGAATCCAGGTAGGGCAATGTTTAAGCACTTCACTGTTAACCGAAAGAGCAACACTTGGAATTCACCAGCTATCCCGAGTGAGAAAGATGTGACCATGTGCTGCCACAAAGATTACAGCCTTGGAAACCTTCCGGGAGGTTCTTTCCTGGCCTACAGGTTTGCTCGAGTCAGAATTGACTTGACTTCCATGGCATTGAGCTGTTTTGAGTTTTGGATGGCTGAATTGGAGACTTCAGGATTGCAGGAAGATTTGAGAACAGCCTGAAATATGCAGGCGACCAGCCTTGCTTGCTGCAAGGGAAGAGGAGTTGAAGCACTTACTGATGAAGTTCAAAGATGATAGTCTTCAGTATGGATTACAACTCGAGGTTAAAAGAACAAGAATCCTCACCACTGAACCAATAAGCAACATGATAAACAGAGAAAAGATTTAAATGATGAAGCATTTCATCTTACTTGGACCCATCCACAACCAACGCTCATAGAAATATCTGTAAAGAAATCACTGGATAAATTGCTTTCAGTGAATTTGCTGCAAAAGGCCTTTTAAACATTTTTTTGAACCAAGGTGACTTTGTCACCTTAAAAACTCAGGAGTATCCTATCCCAAGGCATGATTATTTTCATGTGGAAGCTGGAAAATGCATAAGGAAGTCCCACGAGAAGAATTGATGCATTTGAAATATGGTCCTGGTGAGGAATATTGAATACACCAAGGAACTTCTAGGAGAACAAACAAATCTATGTTGAAAGAACTACAGCCAGATTGATTCTTAGAAGCGAGGATGGTGACATTTGGCTTCATGTACTTTGGGTGTTATCAGGAGGGACCAGTCCCTGGAGTTGGGCAGCATGCTTGGTCAAGCCAAAAGGAGGACAAACCTCCACAAGATGAGTTGACACAGTGGCTCAAATGTAGGAATGGCTGTGAGAAATGCGCAGGGCAGCGTGTTGTTTTGTTCTGCTGTACATAGAGTGGCCATGAGTTGGAACCAAATTGACAGCACCTGGTTACGCAATGGACTAATGGCAAGATCAACCATTCAAAACCACCAGCCACTCCTCAAGAGAAAGATGAGGCTTTTTTACTCCTGTAAAGAGTCACAGTGTGAGAAAGTCACAGGGGGAATTCTACCCTGTCATATAGGGTCACTGTGAATCGGCATCGACTCTACGGACGTGAACGGCAACAACAACAACAAACGCACTAATGGTGGCTGGGTACATGTGCAGACACCCATCCACTCGCACTGGAGCTAAGTTAGTGGTTGCAGCAGGAAGCTTACCTCGGTGGTTTCCAGAACTCCCCTGGGCTGAACCAATTTACACCAGATCTTTCAAATATTCCTGGTACCCCGGGCATCTCTCATTTCCCAGAGTTGGTTGCATGACTTAAGGCTTGATGATCATGGGGCCACATGAAGGACGCCTATGTGCTCCAACCACTGCCTTCCTAGAGAGTGCTGTGGACAATTGCCTTCAAGTCAGCCAGCTCCTGACTCATGCGGACTCCATGTGCTACAGAACTCAATGCCCACTGGTCCTGCCCCATTCCTTCAATGGGTTGTAGATTTGACCCCTTGTCAGCTGGGGGGTTTTCAGTGGCTGATGGCTTGAAGGAGTTCACCAGGCCTTTCCTCCTAGTCTGTCTGTAGGCAGAAAACATCGCTAAAATCTGTTCAGCATCATAGCAATATGCCAGCCTCCACTAGCAGTTAGGTGGTAGCTGTAACAGGAGGCGCACTGGCCAAGAATCAAACCCAAATTTCCTGCATGGCTAGTGAGAATTCTGCCATGGAACCACCATTTCATCTCTCCTGGTTTCTAGTGTTTATGTATATAAAATTTCAGTACCTTCTAACAAGCAGTAAGTAAGACTGCACCACGGGTCACCTCTATTTAGCTCTCCCCCAAATTTTTCCACATGAATTATAAAGTGTGTGACAGTTGTAATATGTTTCTCTTTTTAAAAATTGCTGGGTGAACTTAAAACAGCACAAGGAAGTGCCAGCATAGCAAAATGATACCCACCTGCTTATTTACCTTAAGAGAAGAAAAGTCGTGAATGCATTCACTCAGGTGAAAATATCATTCATGGAAAGAAGTGCCTAATGGTCACCAGGACCCATGGTTAATCCAGGCGTGGTCATCTGATTCCAATCGATCAGACCTAGCTATAAATCACTTATATGTCTGGGTAATTAAAAGCAAATATAAATTTTCAAAAAAATAACGTTGCATGGGATAGAAAGAGAATACATAACAACGTCAGACATAAATATGCCTCAAGACAAACTCACTGTGCACATCCATAATACATAATGGCTCTTGCTAAGATGCGTTTCCCACTAGACCCTACCCCAAGCCAGTAAAAGCCAGAAACTCTACAGTAAACTGTGGATTGTACTACTCTGAAATGGGAGCTGTGTCTCTAGACCGAATTTGGGGCTGTTCGTGCTGAGGACTCACCAATACCTGCTGCAGTGACAACAGTCCAGGTGAGAATAAGGAAATCTGGATGACAGCCAGGATATAGGAGCACTGAGACCTCAAATTGCTTCTAGGCGAGCATGGCCTAATGGGCTTCCATTTCTGCACCTCTGGCAGGAGGAGTTTGTTCTGGAAAGTAATGGTTTCTAAGGAAGTATTTCTTAAACTTTCACATGCATGCACTTACCCAGGTTCCTGGAAATCGGGCTGGGGGGCAGATTCTGATTTTGTGGGTTCAGGGTGGGGTCTAGGATCCAGCAGTTCTAGAGGCCCTGGTACTCTTGGGCTGTTAACCACAAGGACAGTAGTCCTAAACCACCAGCCACTCCTTGGGAGAAATATGAGGCGGTAGACTCCGGGCAAGAGTGACAGTCTGGGAAACACACAAGGGCAGTTCTACCCTGTCCTGTAGGGTCACTATGAGTCAGCATCAACTCGATGGCATTAGCATGGGAGAAGCTAATGCTGATGTTGCTGGTTCCTTGACCTATCATACTTTGAGTGGCAAAGTCCCAAGGGCCTTCCCGGATGTGATGGCCAAAAACAGTAGTGTTCACCCTTGGTCATACTTTGGAATCCCTTAGGAGCTTTCAAGCCTCCCATTGGCCTGGCCCCATCCCAGACCAATGAAGCAAGGCTTAGTGGAAGCAGGATTCAGGTCACGGTCAGTGAGAAAGCCCCCTTGGCAATGCCAACGTACAGCCAGTGCAGAGTCGAACTGGTCGACGACTCCACATGGTTCCATATACTTTGGTGAAGCCAGCTGTTTGGGCAAGGTTTTCAGCGTTACCACCCATGTAGACTTGTTGGTGATAGTGCATTAAATAGAGCACATGCAGTGCATTGCATGAGTGGCCTATGTCATGCAACCACATCAGGGGGATGTTGAGCCAATTTCTCTGGGAAACCAAGGGTGTTGGCTCCATCCTGAACGTTGGCAGGGTAATGGACTGACACAGAGGAAACTCATTCTCTTTGTGGCGGTGCACTAATGGGTTCTTCACAGAAGGCCAAGTCCATGGCTTCAGATGCAGATGCTCACGGGGCTGAGGGAGCAGGTCAAATCCTAAGTCCGAGGTGGGTGTTTGCATATTTACATGCCCTCACTGCCATCAAGTCCATTCCAACTCACAGGCCCATGGGACTGAGTAAAATGGCCCCCGTGGGTTTCTGAGACTGTGATTCTTTAGAGGAGTAGAAAATCTCCTCTTTCTCCAGAGGAGCGGTTGGCCATTCAAACTGCTGACCTTGAGATTAACAGTCCAACTCCTGACCACTCTTGCCGTCAGAATTCTATTTATATACACAAGTATATATATATATATATATATATATATATATATATATATATATATATATATATATATATATATATATATATATATATCCTTTCCCAAAAGAACTCCACATTTTCAAATCATTCTTGACACTCATGGCCTTTTTTCCTTTATAGCCATGCCTTTGGTTGAAACACAGATATAAGAGAAATATTTATCTACTTATAGGGGTACAAAAGGAGCTTTGGTGGCATAGTGTTTGCATGTTGGGCTGCTAACACCAAAGTCAGCACTTTGAAACCACCAGCCACTCCGTGGGAAGAAGAGTCTGTCTACTCCTATAAAGAGTTACAGTCTCAGAAACTCACAGGGACAGATCTACTCTGCCTCATAGGGTCACTATGAGTCAGCATCACCTCCCTGGCAGTGAGGTAGATTTTGGTTTCATAGAGATACAAGTCAGTCCTGAGCTGCTAAAGACAAGGTTGGCAGTTTGAACCCACCAGCTGCAGAGAAAGAGGAGGCTTTCTATTCCCATAAGGCGCTATAGTTTCAGAAATACCCACAGGGGAAATTTTAACCTCTCCTGTAGGATCAATATGAGTCAGAATCGACTTATCGGTGGTGAGCAAGTGGAGGGGACCCTAAACAGGTTCCGGTGGACCTTAAGCGTTCTACTCATTGTGCATGCTCTGTAAAATGTAAACCAAGATTTTACTTTTGCAAACATTATTTTTTCTAAACACATCTAACTGTGAAACTATACTCGCATGCGGGTCTTTGAACCTGGTCAGTGGTCTGGGGAAGTGAAGGGCCCTGACATCCTTTGTTGTTGTTAGTGCTGTCCAATCATTCTGACATCACAGGGACCTTCTTTGCAACACAAGGCAGCACTGCCGGTCCTTTGCCAGCCTCAGGGGTAGTATGTTGGAGCCCATGGTTTCAGCTACCGTGTCCTCCAGTTCACCAAGGAGTTTCCTCTTTGTGCTGCTTACTAAACCCGTTTCTGAGGAGTCCATTCCAACTCACGGTGACGCCGTGTGGGTCAGCACCACGGGACCCCACAGAGCTTTCAAAGGCTGGTCGTTCAGAAGTGAATCAGCAGGCCTTTCTTCTGAGGGGCCTTGGATTTGAACCGCAAACCTTTTAATCAGCAGTGGTTGAGCGTGCTAACTGTTCACATTACCCGGGGACACCCAACCCTTCTTACCCTCATCGCTTCATAGGTGATCCATCTCCAATCCAAGAGGGCAGAGAAGATAGATAATACAGCCTGAGCTGCATATGTCAGGTCCAAACTTTTCAGTGTCATGGAACAAATAGCCAAAAACCTTGATTCCAAAGAAATGAGTAGCGGTGCACTCTTGGGAACTTGCGCTGTGACAGCAGCCACCAGGAAGACCCCGGTAGTCCAGAGCCTTGCCACCCCAAATATGGTCACAGACTAGCAACATCAGGAGCTTGTTAGAAGTGCAAATTCTCAAGCCCTACACAAGGTCCACTGAACCAGCGTGTGCAATTTACCAAGACCACCAACGGATCGGGGTACCTGTGAAAACCAAACCAAACCCATACTCACTGCTGTCCAGTCGAGTCAGACTCAGAGCAGCCCTATGGGCCAGGGTAGAGCTACCACTGTGCATTCCCAAGACTGTAATTCTTTAAAGGAGCAGACAGCTTGTTGTTCTCCTTCAGAATGCCTGCTAATTTAGAACTGCTAGTTTGGTGGTTAGCAGCCCACTGCCTAACCGCTAGGCCACCAGGGCTCCTTTTGTGCTTGTGAGAGGTCGAGCAAATACCATTAGCAACTAGAGAAGAACCTGGAAGAAGAAGAGCAGGGTGGGAACTGTGAGTCAATTTGGTCATTAGCACATTTCTGTGTTCACTTACTCTGTTCCTTCCCTTGTGTATTCAGTCAACAATTCTTCTTTGAACATCACCTCTGAGCCAGGATCTGTGATATGCTAATTAAGCTGGTTTAGGAAAGGGGTCTGCCTAAGTGACTCCTGCTTCCTGGCTTTTCCTGCTTCCAGATCCCCTCTCTTTACTTCCTTCCACCTTAGAAGCACATCCTTACATGTGCAGCTGATCCCTAGTTCAGGACCGGAAGTTACGTGTTGGCATGCATGCATGCTCATAGCTCGCTCAGTGGGAGTGCAAAGAGTCAATTCCTTCAAGAGCCTAGCACAGTCTGTAAGGTTGGGATGGTGTTAAAAGTGGTGGGGTTGGTGTTAGTTCCCGTTGAGCCCATTCTGCACAGGATGCCTTCATGTGACAGAGTAGAAATGTCCCCATTGGGTTTCCTAGTCTGTCATCGTTATCAAAGGAGCCCCGGGGGGTACTTTAAGGGAATTGTTGGACTGTCAACTGCAAAGTCAGGGGTTCACACCTACCAGCTGCTCCGCAGGAGACAGATGAGGCCCTCTGCTCCCATGAAGATTTATAGCCTCAGAATCCCATGATTGGGTCGCTATGAGCCAGGGTTGGTTCCATGACAGACCCAAAGCCCACTTTCTGTCGAGTTGATTCCAACTCATGGTGATCTTATATACTTGTTGTTGTTGCTGTCGGGTGCCATTGAGTGGTTTCTGACCCAAAGTGACCCTATGCACAACAGAACCAAACACTTCCAGGTCCTGCACCATCATCACATTTGTTCTCTGCCAGAGTTCATTGATGCAGCCACGGTGTCAATCCAGCTCGTTGAGGGCCTTCCTCTTTTGTGCTGCCCCTCCACTTTACCAAGCAGGATGTCCTTCTCCAGGCAATATGTCCAACATATTTGGGAGGCAAAATCTTGCCATATATGCTGTCAAGGGCACTCTGGCCTGACTTCTTCCAAGACAGATTAGGTTGTTCGTTTAGTAGTCCATGGCAGGGTAGAATTTTCCCTATAGGTTTCTGAGATATTTTGTCTCTATAGGAAGAGATAGCTTCTACTTTCTCCCACAGTGAAGCTGGTGGGTTAGAACTGTTGACTTTGCATTTAGTAGCTCTGTGAGTAGCCCGCCATGTCACCAGAGGTCCTTTGCGTTTGATGGCAGTGGGGTGGAATGTTTACAATGGCAAGACCTTTTTCTCATGCATTGCTACTGACCGCTGTCTAAAGCCCAAGTGCTTAGCCATTGGGCCACCAGGATTCTTCGTGGTAAGGATGTGTTCCTGCCAAAGTTCATGAACACTACACAGCAGTGGGGTTTTGGAACTGCTAGGTAGTTTAGCTTAGGGACTGAGGCATTCATTACGCATGGTCAGCAGTCTGAGCCTTTGTCCCATGAATGAGTGGTACACTGCGCATGCTCAGAGGCTCAGGTTCCCAGCCAGGAAGGGGAGGTACACCTGGGTGTGTTCTGCACCTGAATTGGCCCAACAAGGCCAGGTGAATTCAGTTCAGTCAATGAGTTCAACCAGGGTCACCAGCACGCCCCACCTCTTGGAGTAATTTAAAAGGCAGGAGCACAGAGCAGACCTCGTGACTTTCAGGGAAGCTTTTAAGGAGATGCACATTTCTGAAGAGCCCTGCAAGTGCCTTTATAAACCTGAAACTTCTTCTAATTCTCATAAAACTCACTTGGATCACAAACTAGGCTTGGAGGTGAATGCTTTCTCGTGTGTAGCCAAGGAGCAAGGTATATCTCTATCCTGAGAGATCTCACAGAACCATTGATTGCCCTGGCATGTTTTGGAGTCCTGATGGTGTCATGGTTATACTTTGTGCAACAGTTTAAAACCACTAGCCACTCCACAAGGGAAAGATGGGGCTTTCTATTCCTATAAAGAGATACATCCTCAGTAACTCACAGGGGAATTCTACCCTGTCCTATAGGGTTGTTATGAGTCAGCATTGACTCAATGGCAGTGAGTGAGTGCCCTGGCAAGAATGCCTTGCGTATCTACATTGACTCTCAGTTTCTGGTTAGCTTTTCACCACTTCACCCCATGAACTTGAACTGCAGTGGATGAGGGTTGGGAGCTCTGGCTCTGGGGCTGCTTGCTTGAATTTTCACATCAGGGCCCTGCCCGTGATGGGACCTTTGACAGTTGGGCAAATGAGCTCAAGCCCGAGTTTCCTTTTCTGCAGCATAGACTGAGGAAGGAGATGTCTTCCTTCTTGTGTGCTAACTGACTTTTACCAGTTAGTATGAATTAGATCTTTCCACGAGGAAGATCAGGGAGAAGGGGGAAGGATGACGCAACTTGGATAGAGGTGAAGGCAGCATGAGGGGACAGAGAGAGATGAAAGGACCACCATGTCACCATTGCCTACTCTTAGTGAGGCTGGCTTGGAGTGCAGGAGACGGGGAGAGTGAGGACACGGGCTAAAGGCAGTGCTCATTCATTACTTCTGGGCAGAGTTCAGCCTTTGGCATGCTTGTTGGATGCTGGCGCTGTGTTCATCCAATGAAACTTCAAAATTCTGTCCTGTCATTAACCCTTTGTCTCTCCTTTGTTCACGATTTAGAACGTCTATTCTCGGGTTCTCTTTAGAGCCCCAGGAAATCAGAAGTCACAAGTCACTTCTGTTTACAGAGAGGCCCCCAGCATGCAAAGGCAGGAGGGTGTGTTAACAGCACACCGGTCCAGTGGCTGGTCACGCCCATGCAGTACATTCTCCATCCCTTAGCTCAACAAGAGGAAAATCACCAAAGAAAAAAATTTTTCTTTTTCATGGATATTTACTTTTTCAGTTCCCTCCCCCACCCATAATCTGTGTGAATTACAATAGAACACGCACACACACACATACACACAATTTTCTGCCAGAATGTGTTACTCCAGTACATTCTACCCTCCTCCCTCACTGCCTCCTACCCTTTTTTCTCCTATCTACTTTCTTCCCATGACACCCAATGGACAGGTAGGGGAATTCAAAATAGACCCCAGTCTCAAATGTAGTTTAAAGCTCAATCACGCACTGCTATTGTGCCAGTTCTGACCCATAGTTACAGGATACAACTGTCCTTGTGGATTTCTGAAACAACAATTCTTTGTGGGAGTTGAAAGCTGCCCTTTCTACAGGAATGCAGCAGGTGCGTTTGAACTGCCAACCCTGCAGTTAACAGGCCAATATGAAGGGATTTTGCCACTTTGCCACCAAGGATCCTAAAGGTAGCATGAGGAGAACATTTATTAAATCTTCCATGGTACACAGGCAAGGGGGAGACCTGAACTACAGCTCTCGGGATTCTTGGTGCCTCGCAGTGGACAGTTCCAGCCGCATCGGATCCAGGCTTCCCAAGATTTGCAGAGCCACCAGCATAGTCTTTGCTCCTCTCCAGGATTCACAATTGCTTCCTGGTTGCTCAGGTATATAGGGGTTTAGTGGTTCTCTAATGCAATCATCCCATTTTGCAAAGAAGATGCTGATGCCCAGACCGGGGAGAAGATTATCTGAGGCCACTGAGAAGGACACCATCACCTCAAGTCCTTCTGACCCCCCACAAGTTTCTGCCAACAGCAATGAGCTCTGGGTTACCTACTCAGTCTTTTGAAGCCTTAGCCAGCTGATGCAGCTGCCAGTTGGATTGATCAGGGTATGTGACCCAGAGCTCCTTAGAACGCGCCCCGCCCCAAATGCAAATTTACTGCCATAGAGTTGATACTGATTCATAATGACACTATAAGACAGGGTAGAACTTCCCCTGTAGGTTTCTGAGACTAACTTTCAGCCTTTCTCCTGAGAAGTGGCTGGTTGTGTGGTGGTTTAGATCTTGCAGTTAGCATCCTTTTAGCATGAGAGGTAGGGTCACATTTCTGTTCTGATTATGCTCCATTTTCTGAGATGCCAGTGTCGAGGCTCACCCCCTGCAGGTAGCAGTGAGATTTTTCTCACTAAACTGCGCTGGATGGGAAACTTGGGGCAAGTAGTGCATCGCAGGCAAGGAAGATCTCATTGACAGTGCAGTACTTGAATAAGGCAGGAAGACACAGGAGTGGCCATCTGGCGGTGGGGAAAGTGTTCCAGGTAGGAGACAGTCAGTGCAAAAGGCCTTGTGATTGGGTTCTCCAAGCTTCTTCCTGGAACAGCAAGGAGACCAATGTGAGTGGGGCATGACACTCTGTGTAATGAGGAAAGATGATCAGTGTGTGGGCCTCCTGTATGATTGAGAAGCCAAGGGGAATTTTTAAACCCTAAGCCAGATCAATGCTCAAGGAAGCATCAGTCAAGACATCAAACGACACGTTGCATTGGCTAAATGTGCTACAACAGATCTCTTAAAAAGACTGAAGATCAAGGATGTTACTTTGAGGACACTGCCTGATCTTGTGCCAATTCTCGCCATGGTTGTTAGGTTGGAGTCCATTGTTGCAGCCATGGTGTCAGCCCATCTCCTTGATGGTCAGTCTCTTTTCTTGTGGACCTTCAGTTTTACCGAGCATGATGTCCCTTTCCATGGACTGGTCTTTCCTGATAAAATGTAGTAGCTACCAGATTGGATGTCATGCCTTTAGAACAGTGGTTCTCAACCTTCCTAATGTTGTGACACTTTCATATAGTTCCTCATGTGTGGTGCTCCCCCCAACTATAGAATTATTTTTGTTGCTACTTCATAACTATAATATGGCTACTGTGATGAATCGGATGACCCCTGTGAAAGCATTGTTCGACCCCCCCCCCATGGGGGTCGCGACTCACAGGTTGAGAATCACTGCTCTGGAACATTTTCATCATAGAAGAGAGTTCGGTTGCACAGCTCTGAGTTAGAGGGTGAGACGGGTTATTTGACATTCATTTGCTGATGTGTTTGCAAACCCAGTGGAAACACTCGGGAATGAGCATCTTCTTTAGCCATTTTCCTGGATCATTCAAATGCCATCTCCCTGTGAATGCCTCACTCCATCCTTGGCTTTCCATACTTGCCATATGAAAATGGGATAATATTCAATACTTAGCATTATATATAACCCAGTATTTGGTAGTCTGCCTCAAACAGATGCGAGTCTCTCTCTTTTTCTACTAATATTTAATTTTGATATGTGAAAACATACAAAGCAAAATCTGTTCCATTTCAACCCTTTCTGGACACAATGTTCAGTGACATTGGTCACACTCTTCATATTGAATTAACATTCTTGTTCTTTCTATTCTAGGTGTTTCCTTTCTTTTTACTTAATCTCTCTGCCACAACCCTCTCACATATATTTTGAATTATCTGTAGTCCATTTAGTTTTGTGCTGATTTTTTAAAGACTGCAATACTCAAGGATGCAATCCTTTAAGAGCTAAATTGTTATTTAGTTTAAAGATGACTTCAGGGGACAGTTTCAATTCAAGGTTTGAAGAGTAACTCAGGGTCATAGTCTCTGGGACTCTTCCAGTTAAGTAAGTCTAGATAATTAAAGAATTTTAAATTATGTTCCACAAGGTTCTCCCTTTCTATCAGTATCCTTAGGAATCATGGTGCTATGGTGCCTGCTAACCTCAAAGTCAATAGTTGAAACCACCAGCCACTCTGCAGGGGAAAGCAAAGGCTTTCTGTTTCCTTAAAGAATAGCAAGCGAGGAAACCACAGGGGGTGTTCTATACTGAGTCAAAATTGACTCCATGGCAGTGAGTTTATGTTATCGAAAAAAGAACACATTTTAATGGGGGCTCTGACAGATAATATAACAATCCATAAATCATTTAGATCAAGCGAGTTTGTACATATGCTGCCACCATCAGTTTCTAAACACTATCATTCTACTTGACCCCTTTGATATCAGCTCCTGTTTTTCCCTCTTTCCTCAACCCTCACACCCTTACTAAATTATATATAAATTAATATCTTTATACACACCGTCTTCTGTGTCCCTCTACTCATATTTCTGTTATTCGGCCCCTAGGCTGTGTGTGTGTGTGTTCCATTGTTATCAGTTCCCTTTTCCTCCCCTTCCCTACACAGCCACCCTGTGCCCTCATGGTATCTGAGTCAGTTCGAGTTGACTAGAGAAGCACATTCATAAACACTCATGTGTCTTAAAAAAGCTTTATATAGAAGAATAATTTTATATTAAGAAAACATCCCAGCCCAGTCCAGACCACGTACATAAGTACGAAATTAACCCATATATCCAATAACAGTGTGTACATTTTTTTCAGACTTATGCAACACATGCAATGACACCAAGTGCTGGAAGATCACAGGGCAGTCGGTGGAATGTCTTATGGACCCAGTGGAGGTGGAAAGTGGCATGGGTCTCCACATGACTCCTCCCGTTCAGGGCTCTGACTGCCGTCAATGTAGATCCATGTATCTTGTCAGCAGGAATATCAAGTCATGGGTGTCTCTCACCCCCAGGAAAGAATACAGGAGTTGCCAGAATCCTCAAGAGAAGGCCATGCCCACATTGAGACCTCACTGGCTATGGCCTGAGTGACAGCCTGGACTCCACTCCTATGCAAGATGATGGGAGATTAAAAATCTACCACAGTATCGCTACTCCCATTACTGTTCCTGAGGATTTTATCTGTCCTGGATTCCGTGCGTGGTTGCTATTTTTTATGATTTTACTTTCAGCATCTATCTGTGGTGTCCCTGATCTGAATGCCCTGATGCAGTATCTGTGAGTCTCCTGTGAGCAGGGACTGTGTTCTCTACATCTGGGTCTTCTTAAAGCTTTGCAAAATGTTGTCATTTGAATAACACTCAATACATATTTGTTGAAGGAATGGCATTGCAGGTGACAGTCAGTACCTATTCTCCCATCAGTTATATGGTTGGCGGTCTTTTTACCTCTCAGACATATAGCTGAATCATTACAATGTGAGGGTCTGAGCCTGGTTATATTATTGGGACATGTAGTCAAAAGACAAAATATGTTTGCCTAAAGCACCTTTTGAGTATGATGTTTCAATAAAATAAATTGGACAGATCCTGGCAGCAGACATGTTTCAGCCGCTCACAAGGTATGTGGCTTTGGGTAGTGTACCCTAAGCTCTGAATTCAAGGTAAGTAGTTTCAATGGTCAATATGCATGTGAGAGCTGGACAGTGAGTAAGGAAAACTGAAGAAGAATCAATGCATGTGAATGATGTGCAAACAATACCGAAAGTCGTCTGGGCTGTCAGAAGAACAAGCAAATCCCTCTTGGAGGAAGCACGGCCAGAATGCCCCTTAGAAGTGAGGATGGCAAGTCTTCATCTCACATCCATTGGACATGCTATCAGGAGAGACTGGTTCTTAAGAAAGGACATAATGCTTGTTAAAGTACAGGGGCAGCAAGAGGGAAGAAGACCCTTGATAAGATGGATGTCCACAGTGGCTACAGCAATGGGCTCAACATGGACCAACGACTGTGGTGATGACACAAGAGCAGGCAGGGTTTCATTCCGTTGTACAGTTCCGGTCTCTGGTACAAAGGAAAATAAGTTGCCCTATTCTGTGGGGTTGAGGCTATTGTGCCTGCTGTGTATTTTGTCCTAAGGACTTGCAGTGTTGTTCTTTATACAGTGTTGTTGTTATTAGCTGCTTTTCAGTCCATTTTGACTCATAGCGACCCCCATGCATTTCAGAGTAGAACTGTTCCATAGGGTTTTTAAGGCTGTGACCTTTTGGAAGCAGATATTCAGGCCTACCTTCCTTAGGCACCTCTTGGATTCTGGGTGGGATTTAAATGCCGACCTCCTGGGTGCTAGTCAAACACTACCCAGGGAGTCCTCCCACTGAATAGTGTGAGTGTATTCCCACCTAGGGTGTTCCTCTTCCAGTACTTGTTTGGACGGTATTCTCTTTTGATCCATAGGGTTCCATGGACTCATTTTCAGTAGTACATCATCAGGTCTTTCTTCCCAGTGTGTCCTAGCTTGGATGCTCTGGTGAAGCGTGTCCAGAGTGGCTTGCTCTGGTTATAATCTTAGCTGGTGACATCGCTTACAGCAATCACAGCTAGAGACAAATGACAACATGATGACAAACTGACAGATGGGTGGCAGCCTAGGGAAGGAATGATCAACACAACACAACCTGAGTGGAAATCGAGCTATGGAGTCTCTGAGAGTCCAGGCTCTTCGTCCTGGCACAGCCTGGGGCAGGGCCTGGAGCCAGGAACTGTGGCTGCTGGGGTGAGGACCCCCAGCTTCCCCAACTGGCATTCCCTCCCCAAACACAGCTGGCAGCCTGTGGGAATTGTCTTTCCCCTTGCACATGACAGCACTGACGAGCATAATGCAACCCTGCTGGTGGTTAATGACTGGTGACATTATGAGGCCGCTGCCCACCTTTGGTTGAGGGAATTTGCCAATGCTCGGAAGTTGTTGGGCTCTAACGAAATGCAACCCCTGCAAGCAAGCACTGAGTCAAGTGCACGAGGTGTGGGGCACTCTGACATCCCCGCGTGACCGTGAAAAGCAGGCTGCGGAGCAGTGGTGGCTGCTGAGGCTCCTTTCTCCTGGCAATACTGGCGTGCTGAAATGGTGGGCTGATTTGCCATGGAAAGCAGGGTTTCATGGGAACTTGAGGATTAAGAATCCACATGCCTGCAATCAATATTGTATGTTCATCGTATAATTTACTTTGAAAGGGAGACGACACAGTTCTCCGAATTTTGGGGTGAAGTAAACCACTTTTCCAAAGGAGTAAGTGGATTTCTGTGTGTATAAATCATGCCCACCACTTGGGAGTGCAGAGGAGGATATGGGAGGATGGTAAAGAAGAGCAGCAGGAGAGGACCTGAAGACCTCCTGTTTCCTCAGGGTCAGGGGCCAGGCAAAACCAATGTCCCTGGAACACCACTGTCTCTCTGGAATGGTATTAGCACAGCTTGTTCTTTGCATACTGTACTGAGTTCATTCTGACTCGCAGCGCCCCTGTAGGGAAGAATAAACATGCCCCAATGAGTCTCTGAGACTATAATTCTTTACTCAAATAGAAAGCCTCATCTTTTTTCCATGGAGGAACTGGTGGATT
Source organism: Tenrec ecaudatus (assembly GCF_050624435.1). NCBI lineage: Eukaryota > Metazoa > Chordata > Mammalia > Afrosoricida > Tenrecidae > Tenrec > Tenrec ecaudatus. The sequence goes on from NW_027459678.1 coordinate 25,560, forward strand.
CAGAACTGCTGACCTGGTGGTTAGCAGGCCAACACCGAACCTACTATACCACCAGGACATTTCTGTTTAGCCTAGAGACTTTCAAATGGATAGAACAAGACCCATCCCAACCCTGTTCACGGCTATCAACCCCCCTTTCTTTGAAGTCCCCACTACGTTCTGTGAAGTTCACCACTTTCTGTGTGTGTGTGTGTGCTTGTGTGTGTGTGTGTGTCTGTGTGTGAGAGAGAGAGTTATAAAAACAGGAACTTTGACCTCCTTTTAGAACTCTTGCAATTCCAGGGCTTGCTCAACAAAGAACGAATCCCCAGTGTCTTCAACCTGACTTGTCCCATGTGGAAATACACATTGGGGTTCCAGACACACTGAGCTAATGAGTGAGTGGACACTACTGTGCTATCTAAACAAACCCTGTGTGACAGGGCTGCACCTGCCTTACTTAATTGAATAACCAGGACCGTTTTCTAAAATAGGTAATATCAACTTAATCTCCCTGCCATCGAGTCACTGCTGATGCATAGCGACCTTGTAGGACAGGGGAGAATTGCCCCCATGAGTGTCTGAGCCTGTAACTCTTGACAGGAGTAGAAAGCCTCATCTTTCCCTCACTGATTGCTGCTGTTTTCGAACTGCTGAGTTTAAGGTTAGGGACACAATGTGTAACCCACTACACCACCAGGAGATGCTTGTGTCAACTTTCTATATACGAAAATGAAATGTCGCCAGGTCCGATGCCATCTTCATGGTCACTGCTGTATGTGAGTCCAAAGTTGTGGGCCAATACATCTCAAGGAGAATCGCCTGCATATCCAATGACACATCCCCGCACAAAACCGGATTTCCTTTTCTACTGATCAGCCTTGCTTAATGACTTGGCCAAAGTGAGCAAGCATAAATCCTCCCAGCCTCCCTTGCCAGGCACAGTGTGGTTTCTGAGAGCAGTGTTTCTTCTACAATGGGAGTGCTCATGCTTTTGCCACACTCGGCAGATTCTATGAATATTTTGACTTTTTTAAAAACTTATTTGATCATAGAGCATGTTTCCCTTTTCCCTTTGTATGAGATGACAAAATTTCACTCACTTCCTAGTCATCCAAGGAAAGAGTAAACTTCCCTGCCCTGCCAGTGAAGGGCTTGGCCAATAGAATAAAAGTGGAAGGAGTTGTGTGCCACTCTAGATCAGAGGTTTTAAGAGAAATGGTCCTTTTGTTGCGTACCTATCCTTCAAGAGGAAGGAACCCTGGTAATATAGTGGTTATGTGTTGGGCTCTTAACCTCATGGGTCACATGCATGCAAGTCTTTCAATTTCAAAGCCTGATTGTTCCCCTGCACAAAGCTAACAGAGATAAGCAACAACTGCTTGTAGGCTGGAAAGATTGCCCGAACATAGTGTACTTTGGGGATTTCTTACTGCCAGGAGAAATACATTCGATGTGGCAGGTGACGGTCCTAGTATCTCTCAGCTGCCAATCAGAGGCAGGTTCTGAGCCTTCAGTCAGGGCCACTGGAGCAAGTGGCTCATGGTGCTGCTGCCATAGTCCATCCCAGGTCAAGCCCTCTGAGGTGCTGGGTTACAGAGTTTTGGATTGGCACTCAGTGAGGGCTGCTTCAAAGCTCTTTCCTTTCTTAAACTTGCTCCTGCAACCACATTCTTTCTGAAGGTCCTTGTCAGTAAGCCGAAATCCCAACCAATTTGCTAAGTCAGGACAAAATGCAAAGTTGATGGTACCGAGAGACATTAAACCACCTACAACCTTTTAGACCATGTCAACAGATCATCTGTAGCCTCAACTGCAGAAACATTTCACTAAATCCTCTCTGTTTCTCCACAAAGATTAGGAATGCCCTTCTATCTTTTAAAAACAGATATTGGTCTGGCACCACTTCGGTTCCAGCTGAGGTAGTGGATTCACCTGAGCTAAGCTCTAGAGAGGATCACTTAATCTTCATTCAAGATATATGTCATGAGGACTGTAGATCATGCAGGGACTGCACAATCCCTCTGTGTCGGCAGCGGCTGCATCACGGTCTAGCCCATTGGGAAGACAGACGGACCCATGGCAATTATAAGGCAAGATGCTGAGGGTGCTGGGGTGGTCTAGGGATACAGGAAAGGAACTATTGGGCATGGAGGCAATTATGAAGGGTTCTTTTTTCCCATGGACCAAACCCATGCCAGTTGCCATGAAGTTAACTCTGATTCATAGGGACTCCTTTGGGCCAGAGTAGAACGACATTCTGTTGTTTTTTTCTATAACTGATTTTGTTGTTGTTGTTTGAAATGCAGCACCAGGCCTTTCTTCAGAGACACTTCTGGCTGGGCTTGAAGCTCCAACCTATGAGTTAGTAGCCCAGTATGTTAGCCAACTGCACTACCCAGGGACTCCTCCATGTGACTAAAGAATGACTTAAGGACTTCCCCCACAGACCCAAACCAAAACCAAATCCAGTGCCATGGGGTTGACCTCATATATGGCACAATAGACTGGCTCTGCGGATTTTCAGAATTGCACATCTTTACTGGAGCAGAAAACCCTCATCTTTCTCCCAAGGAGTAGCTGGTGGGTTTGAACCATTAACTTTGCCATTAGCAGCAGCCCAACTCTTAACCCATTATACCACCAAGAGTGGTTCAATTTGGAAAAATAGTATGTGATCACCTATCTATGAAGGGAAACCCCTCTCATAGAGTGCACTTACACAAATGAGAAAGAAATGAGTCCCCAAATGCCCGTCTTAATCAACAATCTGGGGAAGGGTGTTCTGGGAAGCAGCTTTCAAATGTTCCTGGAGATTTTAAAATTAATCAACCTAATCCCTGTTTTAAAGAGCCCTGGTGGTACAATGGCTAAGGACTGGGTGGCTAAACAAAAGGCTGGTAGTTTGAACCTACCCATGGGCTCTAAAGGGGAAAAGACCTGATGAGCTGGTCGCATAACGATCTCAGCCTAGGACACCTTTGGGTGCAGTTCTACTCTGTCCAGTAGGGTCACTATGAGCTGACATCAACTTAAAGACACACAGCACGTTTGACTCTGCGTTATTTGTTGATAGAGTTTGTGCAGAGCATTCTGAGTAGAAAACAGACTCGGGCATCTGACATCAACCAGCAACAGTCTCTTTCCTTGAGAAAGACTGTGGAAAGGGATGAGGAGGGAGCTTCCAAAAGCGTGTGGAAAAATGATATGAAAAAATAATGGAATTTTGCCATGAGCTTTTTGAAGCTCTCTTCATGAGAGCTAGTCCTCCATGGAGGTTTCTAGAAAAGTGAAACACGAAGGAAGAGGCTGGTAAGTCCCACTGAACAATTCCAGGGGAGATTGGGTCTTGACTCAGAGTACTTGAGCATTCTGGCTTATTCCTCCAAATAGCAAATCAGACTAGACCAGGTTCTGAGACTCAGGGAAGGCAAATAAGACACACCAGGCCCATGATTCAGACTTATGGGGAAAGTCACACTGGAGAGGGAAGGCCTCTTTACCTTGTGTGCCTGACAAGTGTCTCATTTGCCTCATCTAAAACCCAGCCCTGGAAAAAAAGCTAACAGTACCAGCTTCAAACTTCTGTTTGAATCTTGTCTCTGTCACTTATTAACTTAGCCACCTTAAATCCCTTCCTCTAGTTTTCCATCTGTAAATGAAGCACAGTTCCAATCATAGGGCCTTCAGTAAATGGCTATTATTAGCTAGGCATGCACTCCTGTGTTCTAGGCGAGAGTTCTCAGCCAGGTTTTTGTGGGAGCTTGTTCTTCAGGGTATTGTCATAGATGAGTGTGTCACCCAGATTCCTCTCAGGGCCAAGAGACTGATTTCCCCAGCTGCTGAGAGAGCCACTGATAGAAAAGGTCCCAGCTGTCAGGCCCCTATCGGGATTGCCTCAGCTGATGAGAGCTCATCCAAGGTCTGCTCCTTCCCAAACTAACCTTCATCCAACGACTTGTCAATGTAGGGGTATAAATGGCATAGTGGAGGCATTTGACCCCCCTGTAACTTCACAAAAGGCAATGGAGGAAAATCAAGATAAACAGCCCAAGGCTGATTCCTATGAGACAGAGATCAAAATGCCTCCACCCTCCTTTCTTTTCACAGTTTCTGACACCAACCATCCCTACCATGACACTCTCTTCTTCTCTGCTGGGTTTGATAATCCTTAAGTGGCAATGGCCACACAGAACTCACAAACAATACTTATGTTTCTGGGGTTAATTGGGGACCTAGCAGGTGACAATTCAGGATCAGAAATGACTGGGGATATAGTTCTTCAGTCAGGACAGTCTCTTCCCAGTGGTGTCCAGAGGCAGAACTTTTTCTGGTCCTTGGCCTGTGCCCTGCAGCTCCTTGACCTCTGCTCTGCTTGGGACCGTGTGCAAAGTTCTTTCAGCTCTGCTGATAGGTGCGTTGAGGCAGCCCGCTTTGTCTGGAAGCCTTGACCCAAAACACTCAGCTTTCTCATTCTGTGTGCTGGCGAGCTCCCTGTTCTGGGGTCTTGGTGCTGCTGCCTCTGCTTCCATGAGCTATTTATCTGCCACTGTTTTTCAGTGTCTCCTGATGCATCCAGTGTCAGGGATCTCTGTCTCCTGGACAGAGGTGGTGCTCAGAGTAATAATCCTGGATCCAAAGAGCTCACTCCACTGCTGGCTCGTCTTTCTCGGTGCTCTTGAAACTCCACTTTCTGTTTCTGAGTTAACTCACCCAGGATGACCATACCGACCAATCCCCACATTAGGGGTCTACAGGTCTTATTTGAATGGTCTCACCTCTTCGAGGATGCCATGCACTTTACTGATATTATTAGCATGCTATCTACTTCCCTCGGTGGCATAGTTCCACCCTGTCATTGGTAGGCGTTACAAAGACTATAGCTAGAGGAGAACTAGTAAGCAATTTGCTGCAACACATTAGGCTACAAAGTCCCAGGCTACTGGTCACCACTTGGCCAGGTCCCAGTTACAGAGCTCCCTGTGATGGCTCCTTTTGCATATCAATGTGGCGAGGCTATGGTGCCCAGTTTTTTGGTCAAACAAGCATTCATCTATTTGCTCTTGTTTTTTAAACATTTTATTAGGGGCTCATACCACTCTTATCACAATCCATACATATACATACATCAATTTTATAAAGCACATCTGTACATTCTTTGCCCTAATCACTCTCAAAGCATTTGCTCTCCACTTAAGCCCTCCGCATCAGGTCCTCTTTTTTTGTCCCCGCTCCCCATCCCTCATGAGCTCTTGATAATCCACAGATTGTTATTTTGTCATCTCTTGCCCTTTCCGGAGACTCCCTTCCCCCCTTCTCTGCCGTCCATCTCCCAGGGAGGAGGTCACATGTGGATCCTTGTAATCAGTTACCCCTTTCCAACCCACTCACCCTCCACTCTCCCAGTATCACCCCTCAAACCCCTGGTCCTGATGGTATCATCCACCCTGGATTCCCTGTGCCTCCAGCTTCCATATGAACCAGTGTACAGCCTCTGCCCTATCCAGTCCTGCAAGGTAGAATTTGGATCCTAGTAGTTGGGGAGAGGAAGCATCCAGGATCTGGGGGAAAGCTGTGTTCTTCATCGGTACTACATCGCACCCTGACTGACCCATCTCCTCTCCTAAAGCCCTCTATGAGGGGATCTCCAGTGGTCGACATTTGGGCCTCTGGTCTCCACTCTGCACTTCCCCCTTCATTCTCTATGGTATATATATATATCCACATACACACAGAGATATATATACATATATATATATATTTTTTTTTTGCATGATGCCTTATACCTGGTCCCTTTGGCACCTCATGATCGCACCGGCTGGTGTGCTTCTTCCAGGTGGGCTTTATTGCTTCTGAGCTAGATGGCCGCTTGTTCACCTCATCTATTTGCTCTTATGAAGGAGTTGGTCTCAAGCAAAATAGAATACCTTCCATAATGTGGGAAGGGGTAAACCTATCAGCCAAAGGCCTTCAGCGCAGAAACGGAGTTTCCCTAGGGTGTGTTCTGACCATTCTTATTCTTGTCTTTTCCCATCACCTAACCTATGGATTTTAGGATGAACATCTACAGAGCTCTTTAGGCTGTTGCCAGACCTATGAATTTGGAACTTGCCATTTCCCTATGTGAGCCAATTCCTAGAAATAAGCCTCACTCTCTGGGGCTCTGGTGTCGTAGTGGGTGGCCCTTTGGGCATTCAACAGCAAGGACATCAGTTTGAAAACACCAAGGGCTCCTTGAGGGAAAGATGAAGCTTCGTAATCTCCTGAAGAGTTACAGTCTCCAACGCCCAAAAGGTCAGTTCTATACTGTTTTACACAGTCACTTTGAGTCCACCTTGATGGCAATGAGTGGCCGGTGCAGTGGTTAACCATAGAAGCCCTGGTGGATATATCAATATCTCCAGTTACAGCTATATAACTGGTTTGGTTTCTCTAGGGAACACTGACTATGACACTCTCCATAGGCAGGGCTGAGACCTCTGTTGAGATTTCCCTCTTGTGCCCTTCCTTGATTCCCCCCACAGGTGCTTATTCCCTGAGCATTCCTCAATAAATGTCAGGAATCCAGAGCTAATTCCATCACAGTGTCTCCTTCTTTCAGGGAGTCTGAATGGCTTCCGGGGAGTATGAACTGCAGTCTCCATCCAACTTCCTCCTTCTATTTCTATGATCTGGTTCTTATTTGGGGCTCATATGGTTGTAAACAGGTAAAGAGACCAATACTTGGAAGAGAGAATCCTAGGAAAATGGAAAGGTGGGGAGAACAAGAGGACAGCTGGCTCTGTCGACGGTTCCTGACCACCACTGGCATGTTCCTGTGTTCTTTGTGTCTGTCTCTCAGGGCACATGCTGTAATCTCGCAACATAGACTGCCTCCTCCACGTGGCGGGACATGTGCTTCTGAATTATGCTTCTTAGATGCCAGGCCACTTGCAAAAGCGGGACTTTCTTTTTCGTTTTTTGTTTGGAAATGCTCCAGAAAAAGCGTCTAGTTGACACATCTTATGTCAGTGGCTCCACTGGGCCAATGAAAACAGCATTGTAACCGTATTGAAATGTGATGTCTTCCCCAGGGAACTGATGTTTCAGCCAGTGAGGTAGTTCACAGGGACAGATAAGAAAGGGGGTTGGGACAGATTAAAATAATAATAATGTCTATTTGCAAAGAATAGGGCCTTATTATTTTTCGGATGCCCCCATCTGAACACCCTACCACTGAATATAGGCAGGAGGTAGGGCCCACCTGTCACTCAAGCAGCTAAAAATGTACAGCACTTGCTGTAGCAGCTGCTAATGTGCCCATGTATTAGCATTTGGCACCCACCACTCCCATAAATGCCAATGGTCTCACAGGAAGCACATGTAACTCCCCACACAGGGAACAGTCATTGAGCAGACAGGGGAGTTGACATCCTCCAGGACCTAATGCCACTTTAACCAATGACACATGAGGATAGGTGGAGCCACACTCCAGTTCCCTCAGCCTTTGGGTGGGACAACGACAAGAGGATTTATACTGTCTCTGGGAACCTACTCAATGACATTTCTTTATCGGCCTCTTCCCTTTGCTCTATCAGTATTACCCTTCTCCACTGGTCCTTCCTGGAGGCACCTCCCAAGGAAACAATAGTCTAGCTGCTATTCCAATTCTAGTGGATTCCAATTCTTGGTGACCGCATTCATGTGAGTCAATCAGAACTGTGCTTTCTGCAGATTCTTTCTCTCCCCTTTTTAAGAGTAGTTTTAAGGACACTGTGAAAGCTTTCCACCATCCACTTCCAGAACATTTTCATCGACCCTGCAGCCATTAAGCAGTCATTCCCCATTGCCCCTCCCACCCCACCCTGGGAAACCACCAATCTACTCTATGGCTCTACAGGATTTACCTGTCCAGCATTTTTGCTCTAAATGGACTCACAATACATGGCATTTGGTGTTTGGCGTCTTTCACTACATGTCTTGCGTTCACCTGTGTTACAGAGTCTGTCTGAATCAAAGGCCTTAGTTTTCTTGTGGCAGACTATATGTATATCCCATTCTGTGTAGATCATATTTTCTCTATTCTTCTACTGATGGGTATTGTTGGCTTATTGTTTACCTTTTGCCCATAGTGATTAGTGCAGCATCCATCTGGGTACTTGTCTTTCATTCTTTTAGATATGCACTTGGGAATGGACTCCCTGGATCAGCTGGCAAGGGTTCATGACCAAGTGGGTTATGTTGGGCTGCTAACCGTAAGGTCAGCATTTTGGACCCTTTAGCTACTGCGAGATAGAAATGCTCTCATAATGATCCACACCCCCCCCCCCCCATACCCACCAGCCGCAGTTCTACTCTGTCCTTTTGGGTTGCTGTGAGTCAGAATCAACTCGATGGCAGTGGTAGTGATGAAGCCAGCGACTTGAGAGTGGAACCAGGGACCGTGGAGAATTCTGGCAGTAGCCATGGTGTCCTCACTACCCAGATGCCAGCAGCCACCAGTGAACAAAGGAGGCACAAGCAAGGTTCTCGCTTACTTCATGCTGGTGACCCAGCTGCCCCTGCTTCCTCAAATGCCATTTCCTCAGCTTTACTGGCAAGGGGGTGTACTCCCTATTATCATGTCACCAACTCTTTCAATGGTCCACCTAGCCAGGTGTGATTCCAGACACTGTGCAGCCACCATCAGCGCAGGTGGCTGCCCACCTCATTTGTACACATGCAAAGAATGTGATCATTCTAGGCACTGGTGTCCTTAGTCATCCTGGTTGGTATATTTACATCCTTCGGGAACTGGGTCAGTGAGCAAGCACTTCTCAAGGTGCCCATATGATCTGTTTACTGAGAGTGCCAGCCCAAGGATCTGACTTGCCACCCACAGTGAACGCACCTCTGAGGCAAAGGGGAAGGCTTCTTTCTAACTGGGAGACCAGCAGGTCTTCTGCAGACATCACTCCCCTGCAGCACTCTGATCCGAGGCCTTTCATATTCCAAAGAGCAGCATTAAGATTCCCATCTGTCACCCAGTCAGACTCACATGTGCGAATTCTCTTTTCAGAGCAAGACAGCCAATGCAGTGAGCTGGGTAAAGGGGCAGTCTCACTCTGAGGAGACTCAGCCAAGAGTGTAGGGACAGGGAGTGAAATGTGCAGCTTCCAGCTGCCACCCAAGCCTCCTTAGTGCAGTGGCATGAGAGCAAAGAGATAGTCCTTTGTGACTCTTTGATCTCCTTCCTGGCCTTGGTGGAATTAACACTGCTCAGTGCCAGTCTCTTCTGAATATATGGAAAAGATAGCTCAGAAAAGAATAGAGTTAAATAAGAGCAGGACAGAGTAAGGTGGCTTCATGGTGTTGCATTTGTGTGTCTCAGAGCCCATCCTGGCTCACAGTGACCCTCTGTGACAGAGAAGAACTGTTCCACAGATTTTTCTAGGCAGAATTTTAGGGAAATGTACCTAGCAGCACAGTGGTTGCATGTGCGGCTGTAACAGAGAGACTGGCAGTTTGAACTCACTGATCCCCATTGAGAGAGTGAAGACGTGACTGCCTGCTCCCATGAAGACTCCTATCCTGTTGTTGTCTGTCCATTTGTGGTGCTGTGGTGAGTTGTGTGTTACTGTGATGCTGGAAGCCACGTGACTGGTATTTCAAATGCCAGCAGGGTTACCCGAAGTGAAGAGGTGTCAGGGAAACTTCCAGGCTAAGAACAGAATACAAAGAAGGGTTCCACTGCCCACTTCAGAGGAAGTAGCCGCTGAAAACCCTTACACTATAGCACAGTGTGCCTTTCCTTCCCGTCACAGGGAGTCAGAATCGCCTCAATGGCACATAACAACCAACAACACCTTTGAGGAGGGAAATCTCCTTCAGTAGGGCTGGGTGAGTTTAAACTGGGTGGCTTCTTGGTTAGCACTTGAGCTCTGAATCATCTCACCACCAGGGCTACCATCTTCATGATGCAGGCAAATAAAACCATCTTGGTCCTGCTCGGTATTGCCAGCGTCAGCATGCTCTTTCTCCCATAAGCACATGTCTGGTGGTTGGACCACAGCAAACCCGGTTGACACTATTTCCTCATCACCCCGTGTGTGTCATAGTAGAAGTGAACCATGAAGTTTTCTTTGATTAAAAACATTTTTATTGTGATTTGGGTGAAGGTTAAAGAGCAGCTCAGCTGGCCATTGAGCAACGCATACACATTTTGTTTCATGTCATTGATAGCAATTCCCACAATGTACCATCACTTCCCCCACATCTTCTTGTTTCTTGTCTCCAAGCTTCCTTCATTCTCAACGTTTTTGAACTTCGTTCTTGGGGGAATGCTGTCTTTTGATCTCATGTGATCTATTATTCTACGGTATTTGTATGTCTCTAATGTCATTGTTCCCATTATAGATCTGTCTATTGTTTGGTTGAACATCGAGCCATGATGAGTTCAGTTCCAGACCTGCAGGGTAACTAAGCACCATAGTCTTGCAATTTCACCAGCCTTTATCCAAACAGTAAGCTTGGTGTTTTATCATGATTTTGAGTTTTGCCCCACATTTCCCTTCTACTCTAATCAAGCCCTTCTAATGTGATCTCTTTCATAGCAGTCGATAGTGAGAGCTAGGCACCATCTAGTTCTTCTGGTCTCCAGTGGTGGAGGGTGATCGTTGCTTGAGTCACTAGTCATTGATTCATTGTGCCCAATCAGTTCTCCTCTTCTGCTGTCCTCTGGATGGGGAGAGACCAACTGTTGCCCCTTTCCTGATTGCTCAGGAACTTTGAAAATCCCAGAGACGATGGTCCTGATCCCCCAGGCTCAACAACTCATTCCCTCACAGTTTTTGCATCTGTCTCAGAGATTTTTGACATTGGTCCCTGTATGCTCCACCATATACCTGGATCTATTTAACAACCAAGGTCAATACATTCTATAAACTTTTCAATGGCCGAGGATTCTGAAGAAGATTGCCAGGCTTCTCTTTCACAGCTCCTCTAAGTGGGTTGGGAATGACAACTTTTCCCTTAATAGCAGAGCTCATTAACTGTTTACACCCCTAGATACTTCTTACTCTTAGAAAACTCTCTGCCATCGAATCCATGCTGACTCACAGCCAACTTATAGGGCAGCGTAGAACTGCCCCTGTGAGTGTCTGAGACTCGAACTCTTTATGGGAGCAGAATGCCTTATCTTTCTCCCACAAAGCAGCTGGTAGTTTCAAACTGCTGATATAGCAATTAGCAGCCCAACTTGTAGCCACTAGGCCACAAAGGCTCTTTTTCTTCTTAGCAAAGAGAGGGAAAATAAGCAAACGGAACATTCCCCTGGTGCTTCCCGTGGATGCTGCGATGGGAGCTGGATCCTGAAGGCCCGGATTGGCTAAAGCTCCATTTACACAGGAACACATGCCTCCCTTGTTAGTATTTGCATTGGGCAAGCCATTTCCTGCATTGACATTTTGCATCTAGTTAAATGCCAGCAACTCCAGAGAGACGTAGCTTTTACCTGTGGCTCTGCCCTTCTGGACAAGCCTTTGGTGCTCGATGGGGCTACTTTCAGTCAATGATCTTACATGTCCTTTTGAATCCCTTCGTCTCTTGTTTTTGTTTTGATTAACACAAACTGGATGAACAGCTTCAGGTTTAATATAATCGCTGCTGAATATTTCATTGGGAAATGTTGTTAAGAAGGCAGTTGGCATCCATGATCTAAGTGTATGCAGATGGTAAAGTGGCTTTGAATAATTATTATTATTAGTGAATTAAAGACAAATGTGCCTCAAAATGTGAACATTAGGTGTGTGTGTGTGTGTGTGTGTGTGCGTGCGTGCATGTTTTAAAGAGCACATGGCTTGGTGATAGAGAGGGCGAAGCACTGGTGAGGAGCACATGACAGTGTTCAGAGAGATGACAAAGGGTAGTGATGAAACAAAACAGATTCCAACCTCACATCCTCTGCTCCCTGCCTCAGAGGGAGGTCGCAACAAGGAGCAGAAAAGCCAAGGGCATTTCCTGCCCTCTCACAGCTGGCAAGCGCTACAGAAGGCACGGGGTTTTAATGCCGAGGCTTTGCTGCTGTGAGGCAGGGAGGGGGGCTTGCCATAGTTTCCACACGCTGACATCACAAACATACCGCAAGTGGGTGCCTTTAACACACCAAAGTCAATGTTCTCACAGCACCGGAGGCTGACCGCATCATGCCAGTGCACCAGCTTGATGGGCAGGCTCTCTTTGTCCATCCCTGGGGGCTGAGGGCTCGTGGGCGGTATTCTTGTTTTGACTTCAAAAACCTCCATGGTTGGTGGTCCTTGGAGCTCTCTGCCTTCTTCCCTTGGAGTTGGTTTGCTTCAGTGTTGAATTGAATCCTTTTGTATCAGCCAAGTGATTGGTGTAAGGTACAGCCTATTTAATGTCACAAAGAAAATCTCTGCCCAGGTGGGATTACATCCACAGTAAAAAATCCCACTCCTGTAGAGCTCACTCCAGCTCATCATGGCCCTCTCCAGGGAGGTTCCATGGCTGGGCATCTTTATGGAAGCACACAGCCACAGTTTTTCTCCAGAGAAACAGCTAGTGGGTTCTGAACTACCGACTTTGTTGTGAATAGCCCCCTTCTTAACATGTGCGCCAGAAGCCCTGCTCTGCGGTTTGATGAGCAGCCCTTCTGGCCATTGCTAAGGGCTACATGACAAAGCCATTTGGTACAAGCAACGTTGTCATCAGCAAAGAATGAGTTTAGCTGGCCTCAGTAGGATACTCAGCAGGGAAGTGATAAACTGCTTGGCTTGGGTTTTATGCAGGAGAACCATGGGAGTTGAGATGTGCAGTCTCTTGATTTGAACCCAGACACTCTATCTCCCAGCCTGAACTCTCACCATCACACTCAACTTTTGGGGGGTCAAATGTTTGACTCACCTGAGAGATGTGCAGGTGAAAGCGTGCCCCAGAAACATCTCCCTCCCATCCCTGTCATCTCGGAGAGTTCTCCAGATAAGGATTGGTGGTTCATGTGAAGGGACAGATTGTAGCATTTCCCTTGCACTCCTCAAAGGCAAGAAAATGACCCACAGCACCTCGAGTTGCCAGCCGTGTCAAAGGGGATGTGCTCCTTGAGACTCAAGCTGAGTCCCCAGGAGATGAGCTCTCAACTGTGGAATTAGCGCTTTTGAAAAGGGGCAAATCTTCCAGCAGTTCTCTCTTCAGAGGCCTGGCCGTACGCTCAGCAGACTTGTGGGCACGCTCACTCTGGTGAACCCAAATTCTTGGGAGAGGCTGATCTGTCCCTAGAAAACTGGCCACATGCAAAAGCATAGAGACCAATATCTGCCTCCTGCTGGAAGGATCTGGAAGGAGAAGGGTGGCTGGAGTCCTCTAGGAGGGAAGTTGAGAGCCAGGAGAGGCAGCAAAGCCACAGTTCCAGCAGGTGGTGTCCTAAGGCTAAGGGAACTTGCCAAGGATCAAGTGAATCCTGGAGGTGTCTGCAGCCCATCTTGCTGAGGGCCTCCATTTATTTCAAATATCTATGGATAATGGGAAGGGCCCCCAAGGCCCACTGGCTGACCTCATATGATACACCGTGAACTATCCACCTTGGCATCCTCCAAAGTCTCTGAAAGCTGCAGCCCCTCCCACCCACTGGCAGCCTTCTTGGACAGGATCTCCTCCACACTGCTGCAACCATGGGCTCACACACAAGGACCATTGTGAGGACGGTGCAGGACCAGGTGGTGCTTCAATCTCTTGTGTGTACTTTTGCTATGAGTCAGGAGCTCACTCAATGGTATCTAACAAGTTATTGTGAGATGACATGAGAGGACTTCGTGGAGGCCCTTCCAAGAGAGGGTTGGAACATAGCATGGTAAGAGGCCTGGTCAGGAATGTGCTCATTGTGCTCATTGTTTCCATCCCCTTCTCCCGGAAGCCACTGCTCTAGGGAGGAAAGGCAGGCCCAGAGACAGGGAAGGGCTAGGGAAGAGGGAGCGATAGGAGAGCAATAGAAAAGACAGGTTACTCTCCCTCATTCCCAGTATAGCTCCTCAAACCTGAGGTAAAGCCTCTCATTCTGAGGCTGAGGCTTATAATAGGACCAGACTGAATATTTAATCCCTCAAACTGCCTGGAAAGTGTGGGAGCTGATTAAGATGGCAAGAGATGAAGAAGGAAGGAATCTACTGGTTACAGATATGAAAGCACCTGTTAGTGAGACCTTCTCAGTTTCTTATTGCCTTATCAATGTCATCAGTCCACTTAATGTACTCACTTTCCAAACGCCTATGAACCAATTGTACATACCTTGAGTTCTTTCTAGGAGGCAATATTAATATTCTCATTTCCGAGTTGAGGCCACAGAAGTTTGGACAACTTCTGGTTGTTGTTGTTGCTGGCAGGTGCTCATCAAGTTGGTTCCAACTCATAGCAACCCCTGTGCATACCGGAAGGGAGCATGGCCCCGTCCTGTGTCCCCCTCTCTGGAGGGCACTTGCCTCAAATCTTTAAATTCAAAGCTTCTTGTTTTGTCAAATGAAATCATTTCTTCAGTCAATCTCAGAAATCTTTATGTAAAAACGTTGGAAACGCCTTTCACTCAAGGTCTAGGGAGGCTGAGTAAGGTGGGAGGGGCTCCAGGACAGATGGTGGGAATCACTCCTGCAGGTGGGTGGTAGGTTGGCGAGGCCAGTCTGACTTGCCTCCCTGGTGACTGACCTCAACCAGCAATGGGCAGCTGGACACATGGCATGAAGTGACCTCTGGTCTTCGTGGCGGTGGATGCCAGTAGACTGTCAGGTATGGGAGACCCATGAGAAAATAGGTTACTTTTCTCTTTCTCTCCGAGTTTCTCTGCGATCTCTTTATGCTGCCTGAGCCCGCATGCATACTGACAAAGGCAGACACGTGCACACACATGGCAAAGTAAATAGAGACGCCCACATTCACAGACGTATTCATCCACGTGCAAATAGGCACATATGTGCACATGCATGCCAAAGCAGACACAGACATCCATGAATGCACATGTATTCGTGAAAGCTGATTTTCATGGGGAAAAAGATCAGATCTATCACTGTCACGTCCACTCCAACTCAAAGCAACTGTAGAACACAGAGGAGAACTGCCCCATTGGGTTTCCAAAGCTGTCATCTTGTCAGACACAGTCAGCCACCACTTTCTCCTGCAGAGCAGCTGGGGTTTTCCAACTGCCAACCTTTCACTTAGCAGCCGAGCACTTGCTGATTTTCATAGGAGTCTGGAAATCAGTTTCATTGCCTGCTAGTCACACCTCCTCTGTGAGTTAGTACAGCCTGGTAAGCTTGGAAGGAGAAAAATCTTCCTTCCCGAGGTAGTTGAGTGGTTTTCCCCTGAGGAAATGGTTCAGAAAAAGATTTCCTTCAAGAAATCAGAACACTCTTGAAGATAAATTTCCTGCGAAAACATTTGTTTGCTTGACACTGAGACAAGTGAAGCAGCCCCCTGACTTCCCCCTTGGGTCCTCTTTCTCATCATGACTGCTCTGCTCAGCTACAAGGCTCCAGGTCCTGGGATCAAGGGTGCCCTTCTATTTGGAACCTCACAGGGCTCCACTGTGAGTCAGGGAAAGACCTGGAAACTTGAGCATCCTGAGACGAGGCCTGCATAGCAATATCATCTGTCATCAGGCTCATCATTTCTCTCATTTTTTGTAAGATCATTGAGCCCTTGGAGCCCTGAGAAGTTCTCTCAGAGGAAGCCATCCTCCTCCCATGAATCCAAGAGGGACTGCTTAAAGATTGTTGTCTTCTACTTACAGGAATACCAGCAACCAATTGCCATTGAGTCAACTCGGACTCATGGAGAGCCCAACTGTGTTAGAGAAGTCCGGTCCCTAGAATTTTCCATGGCTGGGGTGGGTATTTTTCCAGAGGCATATCACCAGGCCCTTCTTGGAAGGCACCTCTGGGTGAACTCAAACCTTTAACCCGTAGTTCGCAGCCTAGCTCATGAACAATACCATCCAAGGACGGTACAGTTCCTTGCTAATGGTCACCTGCAGTAGATGAACCGAGGTCAAGTAACTGCCTGAGAAACATCAACCAGAGGAAAGCAGAGTGAACCCCAGGGTTCTTGGGAAGAGGGCCAGAGAGAGAAAAAGGAGAAAACAGCTTTCTCGGGACATCAGAAAGGAGAGGACTCCACTTTGTGGATGCCATAGAACAATCCCAAGCCAAGCATGGGTGAGAAACAGACCCCACCCAAACCCAGCGGGCTGGATTCTGTCGCCAAGTGTTGAACACCAGACATGGATATGACAGAGCCGCTAGTGGTCCATGGAAAGAAACTGTTTGCCCATTGTCTGGTAGTTTTGCAGCATTTGAACAACCAGGCCTCTGCTGCCTCTTCTGGCCTGAAATATAATTGCAGCCATAACCGCCCAGCGTTTCAATGGGTAGAACTCCCTGGGGAGGGCTAACTACCCCAATCATTTGGGAGATCATTTTAGGATTGTCCAGGAGATCTTTGGCTGTGTCTATTATATGAACGATGGTGTCTTTGTTTTAAAAAAAGAAACTTTTTATTGTAAGGTGGGTTAAGATTTACAGAGAAAATCAGCTTTCCACGTAACAATTTATACACGTTTTGTTATGTGACATTGATGACAATCTCCTGCAATGTAATATCACTCATGCCATTGAAACTCTGCTTCCTGTTTTCATTCACCCTTCTCCCCTAACCTTGCCTGCCTTTTGAATTTGGCCTTGGGCAAATACTGCCTATTTGCTTTTGAATGGTTGATGGTTCTGAGGAATGTGTGCTCCTCAGTGCTATGATTCATTTTGGTGTAGTTGTTCTTATCAGGTGCCATTGAGCCAGTTGCAACCCACATTGACCCTATGCCAAACATTCAGAAACACTACCTAGCCCTGAATAATTCTCCTAATTGTTTCCAAGCTTGAGCCCCTTGTTTTAGTCACTGTCAATCCATCTCCTTAAGGGGCTTCCTCTCTTTCACTGTCCCTATACTTCACCTGGCATGATGTCCTTCTCCAAGGACGAGTCTCTCTTAATAACATGACCAAAGTATGTGAGAGGAAGTCTCACCATCCTTGCCTTTAAGGAGCCCTCTGACCATACTTCTTCTAAGACAGATCTGTTTGTTCCCTTGGCAGTCCATGTTACTTTCAATATTCTTCACCAGCACCACAATTCAGACATATCAATTCTTCTTCAGCCTTCCTTATTCAATGTCTGACTTTCACATACTTATGAGGCAATTTAAATTACTATGGCTTGGGTAAGGTGCACCTTAGTTCTCAAAGTAACATCCTTGCTTTTTAGCACTCTACAGACATATTGTGCACCAAATGTATCCATATGGAATGCGTCATTTGATCTCATGATTGCAGCTTCCAAGAGCATTGATTATAGACCTCATCAAGACAAAAATCCGTGACAACTTCAACAAATAACAACAAGTAAAAAAAACAACAAACTTCTCCATTTATCATGGTACCTATTGATCAAGTTGTGAGGATGTGTGTCTTCTTGACATTGAGTTGTAATCCATACTGAGGGCTGCAATCTTTTCTCATAAGGTTCACTTTATAAACCTGTCTATTTTTCAGGGGGTTGAATTCAGTTCCAGACCTGAAGGGTGATGAAGGACCATAGTAGTGGGGATCTCACTAGTCTATCTAACCAATAAACCTCATCTTTTATCATTATTATTATTACTATTGGTAGTAGTAGTATGACTTTCAGTTTTCTTACACATTACTCCCCACTCTATCTAGGATCATGTACCATGATCCCTTTCAGAGCAGCTGTTTGTGATAGGCAGGCACCATTTAGTTCTTCTGACCTTAGCATCATAGAGGCTGAGGTACGCATAGTCCATTGCTGATTTGGACTAATTGTTGCCAGGCATCTTGAGCTTCTTCAACGTTATTTGCTCCAGACAGGGTGCAATAGTTTATTGTGCCAGCCTGGCCGATAAACACAAGTAGGATTAATCGAAGGGCAGAGGGATAAATGGCTTCGTGAGCCTCACCTTGCTTGTTCTGTGCCTCAATTTAAAGGGGTACACTGTCTGTGGGATGCCTAGCTTGTGGACTGTGTCGCTGTAAGTTGAGGTCCATTTAATCCCACAGGATTGGAATGTTCGTCTCTGGAGCTGGGGACCGACAGTTGGTGACAGTTGGTGACTTGCCTTGCTGTTTGCTGCCTGGGTATATATAGCCCAACTCTCTACAGAAAGGGACTGGCAACTGGCGGCTCTCAGCCTTAAAGGACTGCTAGTGTCTCACTGTTTTACAATTTAACTGTTAGTTTCTTGTGTTATCTATCTGTATATAATTTAGTGGTTCATTTCTTGTATTGAATATCTAGCTTTATAAATATATTTATATATAATTACTAGCAATATGGTTTTGTCTCTCTAGAGAACCCTGTCCAACACATAGGGTGAGACCAAGAACCGACTTTTAGTTTGCTACTCACTAGCTTTTGAAGACCCCAGTCACTTCCCTGATGGATACAGAACATTGTCTTTGTGAGCTAGTTTGTACCAATTGACCTTGGGGTCTCTCAGAGCTATGTTCCTGATCCCCGATATTTAGGACACGCTCCCTCAAGGGGTTTTGTTCTAGCTAAGACATTTTCATAACTATGCCTCCTGGATGCACTATTATATTCATGGTCATATTTGTAGTATATGCTAATATGTATATAGAACTATTCTCTGGCAAACCTATATTTATTCACGGGGCTAGTCCCATTCTCCTTCCCACAACTGCTCAGATTTTGTGGTTTTTCTATCTATCTATTTATCTCTCTAGCTATCCTTGTATGTTATTGTTATTATTGGAGTATTTATCTCTATTGCCTTTAATGCTTGTAGTCTACTGAGAAAGGATAGTGTTTTGATGTTCCAAATGTTTCCCCATTTTCTGGGTTACATGACACAAACCAATAGAAGAAGAGAAAAGAAAAAAATTTAACCCAAGTAATTACACCAACAATAAAACCAATTTAATCTTTTGGTTAAGAATTAGTCAGACTTTCCCACTCCTTGGCTAACCCTTGAAAGAAAACGAATGAGATAAAAGACCATAGGGAGGAAGAAAGGAGAGTGGGAGGCAAGGGAATAAAGAAAGAAGGTGGCAGGGTTGTGTGAACAATTAATGTGGACCTTCTTTGATGTGTATTAAAAATAATATTGACTGGTTTTTTCAATACTCACCAAAAATTATTTATATCAATCAAGAAAACCTCACTACCCTGGAATCAATTCTGACATATAGCAACCCTTTGGACAGAGTATAGAACTGCCCCTGTGGGTTTCCAAGGCTGTAAATCTTTACAGGAGTAGAAAATCTCATCTTTCTCTTGTGGAGTGGGGGTGGGGGGAGTTTCGAACTTCTGATCTTGCAGTTAGAAGTCCAACTCGTAATCTACCTCACCAACAGGGCTCCTCCTTTCATCATTAATCTAGACTGTTTGACCTTCTTGGCTTACTGGGTTTGGTTTTCTCGCTTTGGAAGACATGGTACCAAAATACACACCATTTCCTAGCCCCCCCCCAAAAATCAAAAGTAAGCAAAACAAAACAGGAAAAACTAGCAACCCAATCCAAACCAACTAACCTATTTAGCCATATAGATAAAGGATACTTGTAGCCAACCTCTGTGTTGGGGGCAATAGGGATAGATGGGGACTGTGGTTAACAGGCACGTGTCAGCTCATCCACAGGGGACATTCAAATTCTAGCTCCAGACTGTTGTTGCCTTGGGGAAATGCAAGGATTTTAAGGCCTGATTTTCTGTTTGTAACTGAGATGCTGAGAATATAAAATTCGATGTGAAATCGTCAACTTTTCAAATATTGGATCACATTAGTTAAAGCCACTTTTCAGGCTGCTCATCATCATACTAGCACATCATTAGGCTAAAATCATATCAAAGACATCTGGTTTGTCCCCTGTGCCCTTTAAGGACAACTGAAACATAAGGACGGGAATGGGACATTCATTCTTCCTCTAGACCCTCACCCTTTGCCTCCATCGGCTGGCGTTCATAGAAGAGGCAGACGGTTTTGTTCAACTTCAGCATAATCAGAGTCCTGAGAGTTAAACACAATACATATATAATTTCATACTAGTCGTTTTAATATTAGCCCAAACAAAACCATCAAAAACCCAACCCGTTGCTGTTATGTTGGTTCTGGTTCCCGAGGACCCCCTGGGTGCCAGGGAGAAACTACACATCACAGGATTCTCAAGCCTGTGGGCTTCTAGAAGCAGGCCATTAGTTATTTCTTCTGAGGGGTGCAACTGCCCACCTCTTGATACGTTGAGTCCTTAACCATTTGTGCCACCCAGGGTCTCCCAGTCTTCGTATGTGACCCCCAAATTCCTTGACAGGCTACCTATAGGAAGGTAGAGTCTATGCCCTTTGCCCTTAAATTGGGATGTTTCATGACCTCTGTGACCAATAGATTATGGAGAAGATGACACAGTGACATCTAGTTTTGGCAACCCCCTTCCCTCCCACAAAGTGCTTCACAGCTTCTGAAAAATCCCTTCAAAGACTTCTTCTTGAGTGCTCACCCTTAGAATGTCCAGCCTCCACGTGCTACCTCTCAGGACACTTCTCAGCACCCGGACACTATGCTGAAAGAAGCCTGAGCCGCCTGGAAAGGTCATGTGGAGACACTCCAACCAACAACCCAGCTAAGCACCCAGCTAACGGCCAGCTTCAGCTGCCAGCCCTCTGAGTGCACGTGTAGGCACTGGAGTCACCAGAGGCCCCTGCCCCAGCTCCCATGTGACTGCCAACTCATGGGAGACTCCAAGCACGACCCAGTGGCGTCCCAGCAACCACACGATGATGGTCCTTGTTTGAAGCCACTGCGTTTGGGGAGGGGGCGTTTCTTGCCCAGCCACAGGGATGAGAACCTGCATCTCAACAACATGCAGGTGGTTGAGGGGGCCGTCTTTCGAGCAAGGCAGCCTCCCTTCTTGTCAACTCCTGGGGATTTTTGTTGTTCTTGCCACTGCTGCCCCAATTCCCCAGGAGCTAGAGGAAGGCAGGCAGCAGGCCTCATGTGGCCAGGAGGCAGGAGCCTCTGTGGGATGCAGTTACAATGGGAGACATAACCTTAAAGGCAGGAGCCTGACTTTACCTTTGCCTCCTGGAGATTTGGGATGCAGTACACCTGTCAAATCCCATCTTCTGTCCAACCCTGATCATATGTCTGTCTTATGTTTGCACACAGGACGCAGACTTGTGAACACCCAAAGAACAGGGTCTGGTGCCAAGAAACCAGCGCCACAAGGAACTGATGTTTCTCCTGCAATGGGGATGGGTGGGATGAGAGGAAGAAAGGAGTACAAATCACTGGATCAAAACAAGGTGGGGAAAGGAAGGAGGAAAGGGAGAGAGTGAAGGAGGGAGACTGGGAGGCTGAAGGGAAAAGGCAGGGAAGTAAAGGAGAAAGGTGGCGGTGGGGAGAGAGGAGCGAAGAAGAAATGGAGGAGTGTGGGAGGGAAGATGGAAGGTGAAGGCAGGCAGGAAGACGTGAGCAAAGGGAGGGAAGGAAGAAAAGAGAAAGAGAAGGGCAAGAAGAAGAAAGGAAGGTAGGGAAGAAAGGAAGAAAATGAGAAACCTAATGTCAATGGCACCCTCTATATTTTTATTTCCTGTTTTTCTGAGGTAGCCTCTTCAGCAGAAGCAAATGGGCTGAATCGCCTGAAACTCCACCTAGGTAGTAAGCACGGGTTTCATTTCGCCAGGGCCTGTGAAAATGTTTGAACTGAGCAGCATTAACACGGAGACAGTGATTACCCCACGTGGCTGTTGCGCTCTGATGATACCAAGGCAACGGGAATGGGGGGCTCATTATTTCACCAGGTGACAAAAAATAGTATTTTGACGTTTAACCCTGAACGTGGGGAAGGGGTGCGTGGGGGAGGAATCAGGGGCTCTTTGTGGAGTCT
The DNA here is from genome assembly GCF_050624435.1 of Tenrec ecaudatus. Taxonomy (NCBI): domain Eukaryota; kingdom Metazoa; phylum Chordata; class Mammalia; order Afrosoricida; family Tenrecidae; genus Tenrec; species Tenrec ecaudatus. The sequence goes on from NW_027459678.1 coordinate 47,470, forward strand.
CCTCTTGCCATTGTGATGCCCCTTGGCCTGCCAACAACCTGAGGTCCTGCATGCTGCCAGTGAGGGGCTTGGCTGCAGGCCCTAGCCCAGCATTTCTTATCAGATTTACTGTGACAAGTGATGGGAGAAAAGCAAGATGCTGTACAGCGCATCCGTTCAGACCCTGCTATTTAGAAATTTGGATTTATATTTTGTCAGAGAGAAGTAGCACTGATGTTAATCTTTGCACTACCCTTGGAAAAAAATCATTCATAATCTTATAAGAATAATCCATAGCATTTGAGGAGCTCTGAGAACCAAGGGATGGTCAGAAGAATTTTTAGACAGATGTCTCATTTCATCTTCAAAGCAACCCAGTGAGGAATAAGAAAAGTTGGCTTATGACTTCCCTTTTGGAAAGTGAATCTTTGGAAGCACAGAGAGGTCCAGGTTTGCCCAAGGTCACATAGTCAATAAGTTAGAGAGCCTGGATTTGAACCTGAGCGGTCTGCTGCCAGAGGTACTTTTTTTGCTCGTGTTTATTAAGGCAACTTGGAGCTATGGCAAGGATTCAGATAGAATTGAGGATCATTTTTTTAACAATTTATTAGGGGCTCATACAACTCTTATCACAGTTCATACATATACATACATCAATTGTATAAAGCACATCTGTACAGTCTTTGCCCTAATCATTCTTTTCTCCTCTTTTCTTTTTTTACATTTTATTAGGGACTCATACAACTCTTATCACAATCCATACATATTCATACATCAATTGTATAAAGCACATCCATACATTCCCTACCCCAATCATTCTCAAAGCATTTGCTCTCCACTTAAGCCCTTTGCATCAGGTCCTCTTTTTTTCCCCCTCCCTCCCCTTCCCCCCTCCCTCATATGCCCTTGGTAATTTATACATCGTTATTTTGTCATATCTTGCCCTATCCGGAGTCTCCCTTCCCCGGTTCTCTGCTGTCCCTCTCCCAGGGAAGAGGTCACATGTGGATCCTTGTAATCAGTTCCCCCTTTCCAACCCACTCACCCTCCACTCTCCCAGCATCGCCCCTCACACCCTTGGTCCTGAAGGTATCGTCCACCCTGGATTCCCTGTACCTCCAGCCCTCATATGTACCAGTGTACAGCCTCTGCACTATCCAGCCCTAACAGTGCTTCTCTCTATCCTTGTGGAGCCCTGGTGATGGGCTGGGCTGCTAAGTAGTAGCTTAAAGAGGCTTTCCCCTCCTGTGAAAAGTTACACTCTCAGGAAACTCACGGGTGCCAGTTCTACCCTGTCCTCCAGGGTTGTTCTGAATCAATGTCAACTCAATGGCAGTGAGTTTGGCTTTTTAATGTCTCTCTCTGTTGTTGTTGTTGTTGTTAGTTTGCCATCCAGTTGGTTCTGGTCCATGGCAAACCTATTCACAGCAGAATGTAACAGTAACAGCACCTCCTCCATCCACCCAAGTGTTCCTATGCTCAGTCCTCTTGTAGTCACTGTGTCAATCCAGCTCTTCAAGGGCCTTCAACATTTTTTCACATCCCTTCCATTTTTCTAAGCATGATGCCTCTCCAGGGACTGGTCTCCACTGACAACATGTCCAAAGTCTCACCATCCTTACTTCTAATGAGAATTCTGGCCGTACTTCCAAGACAGATTTTGTTTGTTCTTTTGGCAGTCCATGGTACTGTCAATATTCTTTGCCAGTACCATGGTTCAAATTCATACAGTTTACCTGGGTCTTCTTCACTCAATGGCAAGCTTTTCACATGCAGATGAGGCCAATGAAAATACCATGGTTTGGATCAGGTGCACTTCCTGCTTAAAGTAACATCCTAACTTTTCAACATTCTAAAGAGCTCTTATGCAGCAGATCTACCCAGTGCAATGTATCTTTTCATCTCTTGACTGCTGCTTCCAGGAGCATTGCTTGTGGATCCAGACAAGACAAAATCCTTGACAACTTCAAGTTTTTCTCGATTTATCATCATGTTACCTATTGGTTCAGTTGTGAGTATTTTGGTTTTCTTTGTGTTGAGTTGTATCCCACATTGAAGGCTGCAATCCTTGATCTTCACCAGCAAGTGCTTCAAGTCCCCCATCCTTGTCACCAAGCCAAACTGTGTCGTCTGCATATAGCAAGTTGTTAATAATATTTCCTCCAAATCTGATTCTGTGTTCTTCTTCATATAATTTGGCTTCTCTGATTATTTGCTCACCATACAGATTGAAAAAGTATAATAAGTGGGCGCAACCTGGATGCACACCTTTCTTGATTCTTAAACCATGCAATCTACCCTTGTTCTATTTGTGCTACTGCTTCTTAATCCATGTACAAGTTTCACATGAGCAAGACAAAGTGTTCTGGAATTCCCTTCTCAAAACTATCCATGTTTTGTTATGATCCACACAGTCAGATACCTTGGGTGTTAATAAAACATAAGTAAACATCTTTTGGGTATTCACTGCTTTCAGGCAAGATCCATCTGATATCTGATATCCTTTGTTCCACATCCTCTTCTGAATCTGGCTTAAATCTCTGGGAAACCAAACTCACTGCCTTGTAGTTGATGACAACTCATCCTGACCCTATAGTATAGGGTAGAACTAACTGCCCCTGTGAGTTTCTGAGACTGTAACTCATTATGGGAGTAGAAAACCTTGCCTTTCTCCCACGGAGTGACTGGTGGTTTTGAACTTCTGACCTTGGGGTTTGCAATCCAACCTGTAACCACTGTGCCACGATAGCTCTTGAATGCTGAATATGGTAACTTTCTGTCAATGAATTAATGCAACTGTTGTTGTATTAGCTTCAGTACAATTTGACTCACATGTGATGCCAATGATAGTGTTACATAATTTGACCATTCGGTTGGTCTCCCTTCTTTGGTATGTATACACATATGGATCTCTTCCAGTCTGTTAGCCAAGTAGCTGTATTCCAAATTTCCTGACATAGATGTGTGAGTGCTGCCAGTGCTTTATCAGCTTGTGGAAACATTTCAATAGATATTCCAGCAATTCCTGGCATCTTGTTTTGGGCTAGTGCTTTCCATGCATCTTGAATTTCTTCTTTCCTGACCATTGGTTCTTGCTCATATGTTACCTCCTGAAATGGTTGAATGTTGGTCTATTCTTTTTGATACAGTGACTCCATATTGTTTCCATCTTCCTCAGATGTTTCCTTCATCATTCAATATTTTGCCCATAGAATTTTTTAATATTGCACCTCGAGACTTGACATTTTTCTTCAGTTCTTTCAGTTTAAGATATGCTGAATATGATCTGCTTTGGTTTTCTAACTCTAGGCCTTTGCACATTTTGTGATAATATTTTACTTTGTATTCTCGAGTTGTCCTTTGAAATTTTCTATTTAGCTCTTTACTTCATCATTTCTTCCATTTGCCTTAGCTACTCTCTGATTAAGAGTAAGTTTCAGAGTCTCTTCTGACATGCACTTGTATCTTTTCTTTATTTCCATTTTTTTAAATGACACTGTGCTTTATTCAGAGATGTTCTCAAAATTTGGTGGGTTATTATCAAGGTTGTATATTGACTCTCGTGTACTTGTTTGCATTTTCTTGAACTTCAACTTGAGCTCACATATGAACAATTGCTGATCTGTTCCACAATCAGTCCCTGGACTGGTTTCAGTTGCTGATATTGAGCTTCTTTTATTGTCTCTTCCCACAGGTGTAGTCAATTTGATTTCCGTGTATTCCATCTGGAGAAGTCCACATTTATGGTCACCTTTTTTGTTGTTGATCAAATGTTTGAAGAAATCATTAATCATGCAAAATTCTAACATACAATCAAGATAAATTGGTAATTATTGGTGATTGGAGTGCAAATGTTGGAACCAAAGAGGAAAGAACAGAAGTTGGAAAATATAGTATATGCTATCAGCAATTTATTGGTCTTGCAAACTCTGTCATGCGATCTCCAGCTTGGTTTCTATCACCAAGACCATATTTTTCAACTACTGATCCTTCCTCTTTGTTTTCAACTTTTGCATTCCAATAGCATTTTGATAGCAAGTCTGACAAATTTGGGACTGAATATGGTGGTAGAATTATTCAATTTCTGCATCACCGGCTTTGGGTGGTTGGTGCATAAATTTGAACAATAGTTGTATTGATTGGTTCTCCTTGAAGGGGGCTAGATAGCATCCTATCAAAGATAACCTTGTACATTAAAATAGATCTTAAAATGTCCTTTTGATGATGAATGCAATGTTGTTTCTCTTTATTGAGTAGAGGCCCAAGGTCCTTCCGCCACCTTAATACTTAATCTATAAATATAGACACATAGATATATTTCCCCATCCTCCTATATAAATATTTGCATGTACATGTCTTTGTCTATACCTCCATAAATGCCCTTTGACTCCTAGCTCTTTCCTCCATCTCCCTTGACTTTCCTACTGCCCTTCTACCATGCTTCGTCGCCACCTGGGCTAGAGTATACCTCTTCTCTAAGCAACCTTACCCTTGATCATTCCCCACCAGACCTGCCACTCCCCCCTCTCTACCATTTGGGGTCCCATGTTTTTCCCTTGTCCCTGTGTTTGTTAACACCACTTCCTTACCCCCCCTAACCCCCCACCACAAGTCCCCCGGAACTGTCGGTCCCGTTGTTTTTCCTCCAGATAGTTCATCCAGCCTGTCCTATTCAGTCAGACCTGTGGAGACACTAACATGCACGAAAACAAGACAGAGGAAAACAAAGCAACAGTATACAACCAGACAACAAAACAACAAAAACAAACCACTGACAAAGAACAGAACAAAACAGTTCACAAGAGAAAAGCTTGTAGTTAGTTCAGGGATTGTTTGCTGGCCCTTAGGAGCGTTTTCCAGTCCAGTCTGTTGGGGCATCACGCCCTGGCCCCAAAGTCCACTTTCAGCATTCCCTGGGGACCTTGCCACTCCATTCCCTTGCTGTTCTGCTGCACTCCCCCATTGATTTGCCTCGGTGTGGTGGGATCAGGTCAGGTGCAATTCCCACACTGTGTCTCCGGTACAGTCCCCTGTATCGCCCTTAGCCAATGAGGGGCATCATTTCTCATAGTGGGGCCAGCCATGTTGTTCTCTCTATGGACTGGCTGCTCTACTCAGGAACATCATCCTCATGGCCTGGTGGGCCAGGTTGTGCTCCACTCTCTCCTCCTGCCCCTTCATCTGCTCCCGTGTGCTCTGATCAGATATGTTCGTCTCCCGGAGCTGCAGAGTCAATGTCATCCTTTGGAACAAATTCTTTTCGGGGGAGGGGCAGGAATCCACTAAATTTATGGTGCTGAGGCCAGCCTCCCAGACCTCTCCACTGGTTCCCTACTCCACGCCGGGATATTGCATTCACACCTTGTGGCACTGGGTTGAAGTCTGGTCCCACTTTCCCTGTGGAGATATAAACAATACCCTCCCCTTGGGTGGATTAATGCCCATGCCCCTGCTCCCCTTTTCTTCCTTATATTCATCCTTTTGTTTTCCTCTCCCCCCTTCCTCCACCATTGTCTACCATGTACATCCCTGGTTTTGGTCTGGTCCCTTCCATACTACACAGTCTTCACCCCTAAAATGTTTGTATACAGTAGTTTTTTCCCCTATGCCACTTTTGCTTTTTTAAAAAAATTTTAATTCTCACCTCAGCGGGCTCATGTTGTACTTGTGCTTTTGTGCCTGACTTACCTTGCTTAGCATGATTTCCTCCAGTTCTTCCCATTCCACTATATGCTTCATACGTTCATTACTGCTTTTTAGTGATGCGTAGTACTCCATTGTAAGTATATACCACAGTCTTTTAATCCAATCGTCAGTTGATGGAAATTTGGGTTGCTTCCAACTCCTTGCAATTGTGAACTGTGCTGCAATGAACATTGGAGCACAGATGTCTGGTCTTGGTTTGTTTCTTGCCTCTTCTGGGTATATGCCCAGTAGGGGGATTGCTGGGTCATATGGTAACTCTATTTCCATCTGTTTTAGGTATCGCCACATTGATTTCCATAGTGGCTGTACATACTTACAGTCCCACCAGCAGTGGATGAGAGTTACTGTCTCCCCACAGCCCCTCCAACACTTGTTGCTTTCTGATTTTTTGAATTGGGCTACCTTTGAGGGTGTCAGGTGGTACCTCATTGTTGTTTTAATTTGCATTTCTCTTATGGCTAAAGATCGGGAACATTTTCTCATATGTTTGTTGGCCATTCAGATTTCTGTCCCTGTAAAATTTCGGTTCAAGTCTTTTGCCCACCTTTCAAGTGGGCTATTGGTTTTTTTCTTTTTGGAATCTAGCAGAATATTATAAATTTTAGTAATAAGGCCTTTGTCTGATGTGTCATTGCTAAAGATGTTTTCCCAGTCTGTGGACTCTCTTATTACTCTCTTGGTGAATTCTTTGGATGTACACAAGTGTTTTATCTTCAGTATATCCCATTTGTCAATTTGTGCCTCCTCTGTGTTTGTGTCCTTCCCTATTGCTGATAGCCTGTGTATTCCCTGCACCAAAGTTCTCAAGTTGGTCCCAAATCCCTCATTGATGGCCCTAATAGTTTGGGGTTTAACTTCAAGGTCTGTGATCCACCTTGAGTTTATTCTTGTGCATGGAGTGAGATAAGGGTCTTGCTTCATTTTTCTGCATGTTGATATCCATTTTTTCCAGCACCACTTGTTAAAGAGGGCATCTGCTTCCCATTTGATATTTTTGGGGCCCTTGTCAAAGATCAGCTGTGTGTATGCTGATGCTTTTATTTCTGGATTTTCAGTTCTCTTCCATTGGTCTGAGTATCTGTCATTGTACCAATACCATGCAGTTTTGAGAACTGTGGCTGCATAGTATGCGCCAAAGTCAGGTAAAGCAAGCCCTCCCATGGTGTCCTTGTTCTTGAGGAGTTCTCTGCTACTTCTGGGCTTCTTCCCTCTCCATATGAAGTTGGTAATGAGTTTTTCCATTTCTTTGAAGAAAGATGATGGTAATTGTATCGGGATAGCATTAAACTTATATAGTGCTTTTGGCAGAACTGACATCTTAACTATATTAAGTCTCCCAATCCAAGAGCATGGAATATTCTTCCATTTGTTGAGGTCACTCTTAGTTTCTTGTAATAGTGTCCATATTTTTCCCTATATAGATCTTTTTTTTTGTCAGTCAGGTGTATCCCTAGATATTTCAATTTGTGTTTGGCTATTGTGAAGGGTACCACCTTTTTGATCTCTTCTTCTGGTCTTATCTGATGTGTATAACAGTCCGATGGACTTCTGTTTGTTGATCTTGTATCCTGCCACTCTGCCAAACTCCTCTATTGCTTCTAGTACTCCCCTTGTGGAACTTTTGGGAATTTCCATATATAAAATCATATCATCTGCAAATAACGATAGTTTCACCTCTTCCTTCCCCAGACGAATACCTTTGATGTCACTACTTTGCCTTATGCTGTTAGCTAAAACCTCCAGCACAATATTAAATAGGAGTGGAGACAAGGCATCCTTGTCTGGTCCCCTTTTTCAGTGGGATTGTGTTAGTCTTTTCTCCATTGACTATGACTTTGGCTGTTGGTTTTTCATATATAGCTTGTATTGTCTTGAGGAACTTTCCTTCCATTCCTATCTTCGCTAGTGTCTTAAACAGGAATTGGTGTTGGATGTTGTCGAATGCTTTTTCTGCGTCTATTGATATAATCATGTGATTCTTATACTTTTTCATGTCAATGTGACGAATAATACTAATGGTCTTTCGTATGTTGAGCCATCCCTGCATCCCTGGTATGAATCCCACTTGGTCATGGTGAATTATTTGTTTTATATACTTTTGTATTCTGTTGGCTAGTATTTTGTTAAGGAATTTTGCAACAATGTTCATTAGGGATATCGGTCTGTAGTTCTCGATTCTTGTGGGATTCTTGCCCGGTTTGGGTGTCAGAGTTATACTAGCTTCATAGAAGGAGTTTGGGAGTTTGCCGTCTTTTTCTATGTTCTGGAAAAGTTTGTGTAGGATTGGTATTAGTTCTTCCCTGAATGCTTGATAGAATTCTCCAGTGTATTCATCTGGTCCAGGGGATTTTTTTGTTGGTAATCCCTTGATAACCTTTTCTATTTCTTCTATTGCTATGGGTCTGTTGAGATTCTTGATGTCCACCGAGGATAGTCTAGGGAGGGATTGTTTTTCCAGGAATTTGTCCATGTCTTCCAAATTGTTGAATTCTTTGGAGTACAATCCTTCATAGTATTGTGTAACTATCCTTTTGATTTCATTAGGGTCTGTTGTAATGACCCCTCTTTCATCCCTTATTCTTGCTATTGAGATTTGTTCCCTCCTTTCTTTGGTTAGGTTTGCCAATGGTCTATCGATCCTGTTTATCCTTTCAAAGAACCAACTTTTAGCGATATTAATTTTTTCCATAGTTTTTTTATTTTCCCTCTCCTGAATCTCAGCCCTGATTTTTATAATTTCTTTTCTTTTGCTATTAGTAGGGTTGTCCTGCTGACTCAGCTCTAGTTTTTGTAAATTTCGCATCAGTGTATCCGTCATGAGTCTCTCTTCTTTTCTTAGGTGTGCTTGTATTGCTATGAACCTTCCTCTGATGACTGCCTTTGCTGTGTCCCATAAGTTTTGGTATGTCGTGTGCTCATTTTCGTTGGTTTCTAGAAATTTCCTGATTTCGTCTCTGATCTGCACCAGTATGCTCTCCTTTTGCAATAGAGTGTTATTCATCCTCCAATTATTTGCTCTTATTTTCTTTGTCTTCCTTTTGCTGATTTCCAGTCTTATGGCACGGTGGTCAGAGAGAGAGGTCTGTATTATTTCAATGTGCTTAAATTTATGTAGATTTGCCTTATGCCCCAGCATGTGGTCTATCTTCGAATAGACTTGAAAAGAATGTGAAATTTTTTTTATTTGAATGAAAAGCTCTGTAAATATCTATTAGGTCAAATTGTCTAATTGTGGAGTTTAGTTCTCTAGTCTCCTTGTTGAGTTTCTTTCCCTGTGATCTATCTTTCTCAGTGAGTGGTGAGTTGAAGTCGCCCAGTATAATTGTTGAGTCCGTGATTTCTTTCTTAATCTTTTGGAATGTTTGGTTGACGTATTGAGCTGGTCTCTCATTCGGGGAATATATGTTTACAATGCTTAGTGGTTCATTGTCTATCATTCCCTTGAGCATTATATAGTGTCCCTCCTTATCTCTTTTTATGGTTTGCACTTTGAGGGCAATTTTATCCGAGATAAGGATTGCAACCCCTGCTTTTTTTGTATTGCTGTTTGCTTGGTAGGTCCTTCTCCAGCCTTTGATTCTCAGCCTATTTTTGTCTGTAGCCTTGAGATGTGTCTCCTGTAGGCAGCAAATGGATGGGTTGTGTTTTCTAAGCCATTCTGCTAGTCTCAGTCTTTTAATGCCTGTGTTCAGGCCACTGATTTCAGGGTTATTATCTCCATCTGTGGACTCTGTGATGCCATTTTATACCTTTTGTGTTGGGAGTTTTCCTACTTTCCTTTCTCATTAGTGTGTGTGTATCATTCTTGACTTCTTTCCATCTTTAAGCCATTGCTATCTTGGGGTCTGTTTTCTCTTTGTTGTGCTCTGGGTGAGGTTGTTCTATGTGTTGGTCTCTTATTTGTGCTTGGTGAGTGTTGTTCTTCTGCCCATACCGAGTCGGCGAGGATCTTTTGTAAGGCTGCGTTTGTTGTAACGTATTTTTTTGAGTTTTTCCTTGTCTGGGAAGACTTTTACTTCTCCATAGATCTTGATCGATAATTTGGCTGGGTAGAATATTCTTGGATTTGCGTTGTTTTCTTTCAATTTTTGGAATATGTTACTCCACTCTCTCCTTTTTTTCATAGTTTCTGCTGATAGGTCTGAGCATATCCTTATGTGGGAACCTTTATATGTGATTGCTTGCTTTTCCCTAGCTGCTCTCATGATTTTCTCCTTTTCCTCAAAGTTGGATAGTTTAACTATTATGTGCCTTGGTGATTTCTTCTTGGGGTCCCGTCGTGCTGGTGTTCTTTCAGCCTCCTGGATGGTTGCTTGGTTTTCATTCATTAGGCTGGGGAAGTTTTCCTCCAAGAATTCTCTCGCTATTGTTTCAGATGACTTCTTTGTTGTGTCTTCCTCCGGTAGGCCAATTATTCTAATGTTGTTCCGCTTCATAGCATCAGACATAGCTCTTAGGTTTTCTTCGGCTTCTCTGATGCTCTTATTAGATTTTTGTTCACGTTTATTGCAGTCTGCTTGGCTGTCCTCCACAACACTGATGCGGTTCTCTGATTCCTCCAATCGATTCTCAAGGAACACGATTCTGCTATTGTTTTTCGTTATCTGCTCCTTAAGCTCCTGTATTTCCCTTTGTTGTATGTCTTTTATCTCCTCTATCCGTTCATCCTTTTTCTGTATTATTTCCTTCATATCCTGCATGGCTCCAAGCAGCATTCTGAGAGTGTCTTTGTATGGCATCCCAATGTCTGCTTCTTCTATGTAGGTTGCTATGTTCAGGACATCTTCTGCGTTGGTCTTTTGTTTCTCCTGTTTTTTCATTGAGGTCGTTGTGGGTGATGGCTGTTTGCGTTGAGTTGTTTTTGAGGGACCAGGTGCCATTTTCTAGTCTCTCTCTGGAAGACTTATAGGAATGCTTCTTCGATTTGCCTACAGCTGATTTTGCTATGGGATTAACCTACAGCTGATTTTGCTACGGGATTAACCTACCACTTTATCTTCCTGTGGCTTCCCTATCAGGGGAGTGCCCCAGATGTCAGGTCGAGTGCCTGCCCCAGTGATGCAGAGGCTGGGCTGAAGTTCCCGCTATTGGTTTGAATATTGATAAGTGTTGCCTGAGCTGCCTTATGTCCCCAGGTACACAGGCAGGAACTACCTGGTGAGAAGTCTGAGGAGTATCCCGTGGAGAGCAAGCAGGCCTTACCCTAGCCTTGGGATATCTATGCAGGGTGGAGCTCACCTAGCTGGGTGTGACCCAGGCGCAAATGCCCCAGGGCAATGGGAGTGCCCCGTAAGTCCGCAATGGAGTGTGAGAGAGCAGGGCAGGAACAAGGGTGGGGGGAGAAAAATCAAAAAGTGATACTAGACTGTGCAAGGGTACAGGGAAGCGAGATAAGCAAAAGAAACTATGTAGCTGAGTCCCATTCCCTGCCTGTGGATCTTAAAGGGCTTACTCCCTGCCCCAAGCCCCAGCGGTAGTCTGCAGCTGAGCCCCAAGAAGGGTCACAAGAAAACTGTTGAGCAGCCCCCAGAGAAGTGGGGGGACAGAGAGCAGAGATGTTAACAGACGCCACAGTGTAGCTGAAGCTTAATCCCTGCCTATGGAGCTGTGGGTGTTTGGGTTTAGTCCCTGCTCAGACCACGCGGCGCGGCTGCGGCTGTGCCTTGAAAAAGCCCCTGCACAGCCCTCCAAGGCTGTGTGGGAATATAGAGCAGACAAGCAAACAGAAGCAACAATGTAGTTGAACCCCGATCCCTGCCAGTGGAGCCGCAAGCGTCCTGTCCCTGCCCTGAGGCAGGTAGGGGAAAACTGTGGCTGTGCTGAGACCAAGCCCTGCTACAGGCTCCAAATGGTCCCAGCTTGGGCAGATCTGGCAGCTTGACTAGGGTCGAGGCCCAGCCGGCTTCCACTGAGGTAAGCCAAAAGCCCCCAGCCCCTCAAACCCCGTGGATCTGTGCCTATTTATCTTTATGATGCACCTCCTGCGATCCAGTGGTGTTGAATTTCACTCTGAGCAACTCTCCTGGCCTGGATTCTGTGGAGTCCCTCTGGTGTGTGTCACTCCATCGCCATCTTCCCGGAAGTCGTGTAAATATTTTTATAGCAATAAAACTAGCATAAGAATATTGTAGCAATGAGTATATTGACTTGGCTTGAAAACAGATTCTTCCTGAAAATTCACCTATTTTGATAACAAATTAAAGTGTGAAGGGTTCCTCTTCGAAGTCAACCATTCAAAACCTAGGTCAACACTCAACTTAAGCATTGAACTCCCAAGGCTATACAGTAATCCAGGGTCATAATTGCCTTTCGGGAACACCTGGAATCCATTAATCCTCTGAGACTAGGAAATACCTGCTTCTATTACAGAAATGTCAATGAAGGGGACCTGATGAAGAGAAGAATGGACTTTATTAGCATAGCGTGGGCCCTGTCTTTACAACAAATACTTCTGTTTGGATCCTAATCTTCAGCTCAGTGGCTCAGGGTGGTCTCTCTTAGGGCAAGAAGTTCAGGCCAACACTGACATACCTAAGTGATCACTCCTCTTCAGTTTCAGGTTGCAGATTGGCCACAAAATACAGTCCAGTCTAGGGAGCCAGAAACGTGGGACTGCTGTCTTGCACACTTAAGCATCACAAGGATTTGAACTTCTGGATGGCTGTGAACCAAATCCATTCACCTGACTCCAAATTTCCTAGTGTCTCTGCTTGCTATTTAGAGAGTGCATTGATTTTTCTTCCAGGAGCTGTACTACAAAATGGTGAGTACTACAGAAACCTAGGTTATTTTCATTATACAGAGTAAGGTCAGATAAGAATCACTGAAACCCGAGGTTAGATTCAAAGGCAAAAGTGTGATGGGTGGGGGACAAGGGATGGAGCTGTATGATGCAGTCTATTGCTATCAAATGCATATGTGGTTCCAAACACTGGATAACAGTGATGATAAACTTCCTGAGTAAGTCTAGATATACAGGTCGACCAAAGGACATGCTTTCTTAGCACATTTAAAGTCACCATTGCTTCTTCACTATAGTTTTCTTTTCTCCATCAGTCAGTGAAATATTTTCTTTAGATTTTTTTAGAGATGGTAGATTTGGCTCTTACACTGTTGCACATATCTTCTCATGGCCTCATCAAAAGAATGAGTCTGAATGAAATGTGTCCATTTGGTCAATAAGCCAGAATTCCTATTCTTTATATTTATGTATGGTGATTGTAAGCCCTGTAAAAACATTCCTCACTGGTAATGCCCCTTTGTACAACAGAATGAAATCCTGCCTAGGCTTGCAGTGTCTTTACCTTGCCTTACATAATTAACACCATTATTGGGCTATTATTAAAAACACAGCCACTGAAGGTGATTTTATTTTTCTTGACTGTTTTCAAAAATTAAACAATTGTGTCTCTTTCTTCAGAGGATCCCATTCATAACATGTCCCATGTATTGAGGATGATACCTCATCATCTTTGATTTTTAATAGCATTTGTCCTGTACTTATTCCTAGAGACCAAAATAAAAAAATACAAACTCACTGCCAAAAAAGTGATTCCAAAACAGAGTAGCTTTAAAATTGTGGGCAGAACTGCCCTGGAGGTTTCTTGCACTGTAACTATGTATGGGCATAGAAACTTTGACTTCCTCCAGTGAAATGACTGATACTTTCAAAGGACTGACCCAGCAGTTAGCTCACTGTACTACCATTGCTCCATTGTCCATGATAGGTTTGTTTATTCTTCTTGCTGTCTGTGGTATACTCAACATTCTGCACCAATATCATAAAATTCACATGAATTAATTTACATTTTTTCTGATTGATTGCCCATTTGAAAATATGCATATGGGGTGATGAAAATATCATGGATTGAGCCAAGCTCACCTTAGTCCTAAAATGGCACCTTTGCTTTCTGCACTTTAAGTAGGCCCTTGGCAGAAGATTGCCCAATTTAATAGGTGCTTTGAGTTCTTGATAGCTGGTTCCAAGGATAATGATGATGGATTCAGTAATATATAAATCTTGATTTCAAATCATGCTCAAACTCTGCTGGGGTTGCTGATTAATTCAATTGTGTGTGTTGTTATAGTGATGCTCAATGTTATAATCTTTGATCTTCATTAGTTATTTCTTCAGATTCTCCTCACTTTCAACCAGAAAGATCAGTTTCTACTTCACAGCTTTTTAAAATGATTTTCTCCTATCCATATGTTTAATGTTTCAGATGATTTTTTTCCCAAAAATATATTAAATATATACTGTACATTTCATGATTTTAAAATTTGAAGCATCCCATTTTTCTGTTTGAATAGCTTCCTTTTTTCCCTACTGCAACAATTACCATAAAGACAAGAAGACAGGGGAATATTGTTATGGTACTCTCTTAATCCAATCTTTTACTGGAACCATTTGATATCACCCATAATATCAGAAGTTCTAATTCCAGAAGTTATTTTCCATTTACTTGAGTGCCAAGCAGTTCTGTTGATCGAGTATTGCAGCTCTATTTTGTATTAGTTTCAGCAGAATTTTGCATGTGTATCATAAAATATTGTTTGAAAAATTTCACGTCTATTTAAATATCTCCTTTTTTTGAATGCACAACAATATGGATAACCAGCAGTCTATGGACAAACACTTGTTTCCCAAATTTGAGAGCATAGACCATTTCAAGATTTGCATGTGTTTGATTAAACATATTCATTGGTATTCAGGCAATTACTCAAGACATGTTTATCTGGAATACTTCAGAGCACATTTGAATTATATATTGAAGTCTTTCAGTTGTTAATCATATGCTATTTCATGAAGTGGTTAATGGGAAGCAAAAAAAAAACCCAAAAAACTGGCAAACCCATAAGATACCAGTCTTGAAGTATTTATTAATTGTTAATATTTCAACATTCACTTATTTTATATAAATATATGTATATAGATATATATAAATAGAGAGAGATATCACTGTGGAAGGTGTTTCACCTCCTCTCCATAAATATACCCCCACCCATCTCTCATATACCCACATACCACAGAGAGAGATGGAGAGAAATAGAAAGAGAGAGATGTTATGGAATATGTTGTTTATAGTGGAGAATTGCTGAAATATTATAAACTCTTAAAGTTAGGTTGTAGCCTGGATTTGAGAAGTCCATGTGAGCAGTGATAAGCTTATTATTTTAAAAACTTGAGACTTTACACAGTGAGTATGAAAAAATGGAATTAAAGGTAATGTAAGGTTTTCATTAAAATATTGAAGGTTCTTCATATTGATAAGTCTATGGGATGAGATGAAACTTTTGGAGAAGTGAATATATATGGCTAGAATAATGGGTAAACCCTACGGTAGACATTATAGAACCCATAACCATGTGTCAAATCACAATATAAAGAAAATTTCTCAGGATTAGATGCCTCATTTTTCTGTTCACACATATTTGACTGCTTATTCCTCAAATGAAGGAGATCCTGTGGGTTACTTTAGGATTCAGTGACTGTTGAGAATGTGGCTGTGGATTTTACCCCAGAAGAATGAGCATTGCTGGATGATTCTCAGAAGCAACTCTACAGAGATGTGATGGTGGAGACCTTCACAAACTTAGCTATAGTTGCTAAGAAAAGCTTCATTATTCCAAATAAATTCCTTATTTACCAAATATACCCAGTTGTTGTCCAGTCAATAGGAAAAGGGATAGGAGGAATACCTCGTTAAATATGACAATTCAGTTAATTTTATCTCTGGGACAATTATATTGTAGGTTTCCCATGATCACAAATTTTTACATATTACAGTCTACCCAACAAGTATTTCAATTACTACCAGTATTACCCCCTGGTGAACAGGTATCTGTGGAACTTTAAAACTCAGCAGATTAGCAGTAATGAAGATTTTTCCCACTTCCGGAATATAAACCGACAAATGTGAATCATAATGGAGTGTGATCTAATATAGTGCCAGGAGAAGAGTCTTGATGATTAAAAGATATTCAAAGCCTCTTCTTTCTCCCGCTAAGCTGGATTGATATCAAACTGCTGATGTTGCAGTCCGCGGCGCAATGTGTACCATCTATGTCACAGGGCCGTACTGTGTTAACTAAACATTTCAGGGAAATAGTTATTTTGAAAATAATTCATGCCTGCAAATAATTCAGAGATCTTGATAATCAAAGTATTTAATCAGTGTCAGGAAAATGTTCACTAGGCTTTCTTTTTGTCTGTTATGGGTGCAATGTTGGTAAGAC
This sequence comes from Tenrec ecaudatus, assembly GCF_050624435.1. Lineage (NCBI taxonomy): Eukaryota > Metazoa > Chordata > Mammalia > Afrosoricida > Tenrecidae > Tenrec > Tenrec ecaudatus. Next base: position 63,391 of record NW_027459678.1, read on the forward strand.
CTATTTCGTTCTCTCAGAGTAGTAAGAGAAATGCCGCGGGAGAGTGCAGAACAGTCATCCAGGCCCACTGTGTCCAGAAAGCATTGCACACATTCCACTGTTATGGAAGAAACTGCATTTGATACATTTGTTAGAAAAAGTCTCATTTAACTAAGAAGACAATTCTGCATGCCTGCCCTTGATTATTTGTTACTTGTAGGCATAATAAACCTATGTTCATGAAGGATTAAAGAAAAAGAAAATCCATCAAATTATTAATGTTATATCGGTCTTGTGTCTACTTCCTTTTAAATTTGATTTTCGTATTACAAGTTATGGTACATGTGATACTGCTCCTTTTAATCTTAAGGTTGAATTTACTTGCCAATTGCTTTTGGAGCATTGCCAACACATTGAAAGAACCAACGTGACAAAGCATTTCTGGTTCCACAGTTACCTGTTGCCTTTGTTTAATGCTTTTCTTTGTTTTCATGCTGTGAACGTCACCTCATTTCTGCTTCTCAAATGTACATGATTAGGAGAGGGATGATGGCGGACCAGGTGAGCCACACACTCTGAGGGCTCTTTTGAAAAAGGTGGGTTTGTTTTCCAGGTAGCCGAGTGGAAAGAGTAGGTGAGTGAAAGATCCCCCTGGTACAGAACTGTACCCCCAACCCATGCATTTGTTCTGAGCCAGGGCCTCGGTTAGTCAGCATTCCATTCTTGGGACATCTCAAGTCATCAGGGCTCCTCCACAGTGGCAGAGACCAGCTGTAGCCTCACTCCACCCCCAGAACTGGACTCCACACCTAGAATCGCTTGGCTGCTCTGCCAAGACACGCAGCTGTGGTGGGACCCCCTATAGCAGTTGCCTACTCATGGGACCCCACTAGGAGAGAAGTTTGCCTTTCCCACAGTTTCCCTCTCTCCATGTGGCAGTGATTTGCCCTTGAGCTGGGGTCCCTCCCTCCATTCACCCAAGGCCCTTAATTCACCTGCATTCTTCCAATGGCTGCCTGGACAACCTCCGCAGTGGATGATTCACCCCCATTGCTGCCTTAAACCTCTCCACCAGCACCCCATTTGCCCATCCATCAACTTAACTGTCTCTCCACTCCCTGCTTGGGAAGCACTTCCCGCAGGTATGAGCCCATGGCTGGAGGCAATCTCACTTCTGCTTACTGCATTGCCTTTCCAGGGGAGCTACTTCAGGCTGGCTCCCAGCACTGCAGAGCCTTGTGCCTCTGTCCTGGAGCGCTAAGCCTGCCTCACCTCAGTGCATTCCTCCCAGTACAGTGGGCTGCCACCATAGCCCGGACCCTGTGTCAGAGCCAGCCCTTTCTGCCATGGTGCATCATGGGGTATCCAGTACCAACCCCTGGGAGTGCTAAACCTGCCCACCAAGGCGTGTTCCTCTGAGCCCGGACCCTACACTGTTCATAGTGCTGGCCAAAGTTCCTGCCTATTAGGACGGGTAGCTACATGACTTTGTGTTCCCAGCAGAGCCGACTTTGTCCACCCCTGTGCACTGTGGGGTTTGCAGTGCCAGCAGCTGGGAACTCTGAGCCTGCCTGCTGCGGCGCTCTACTCCCAGTGGGGAAGGTGGGCACCATTGCCCTCTGTGTCCTGTTGGAGCCACTGCTGCCCTTTCAGGCTAGCCCCACATTGCTGTGGAGCCTGTGCTGTTCACAGTGCCTGCAGCTCAAAAGATCACTGTTCCCTCCTCCTAGGGAGACTAGGACACGGCTTTGGGATCCCCACAAGAGCCATCTCTCCAATCTCAGCATTGGGGTGCCCTGTGCGGTCGCCAGTGCCAGCTTTTAAGCCTGCCCCCCCCCCCAGCCCTTGTAGCCAGCATAGGAGGCAGGTGTTCCAGCTGGAATCTCCGTCAGCACCCTGTGTGACCCCAGCCCTTTCATGCCTTCATAGGAGGAGGGTACTGCGGCCAGCATCTCTCTCAGAAGGGGCAGAGTAGGAATGAGGACCCAAAGCAGTAAGTCACATCTTCAATGGAAAGACACCTGCTAAAGACTGAATAGAGACTCTGGATTCTAATGTAGGCCTGCGCTTCCCACAGGCAACAGGGCCTCAGCATTTGGAGAATGACCGTGGAAACTGTTTTAAATGCCCTTTACCCAAGTGACGCTGGTACATCTGAAATGTCAGCATCCCCAAATTCAGTATCTCCATTTATGCTCTGGACACAGCACTCTAATTGCTGCTTACCCAAACTCACAGATTGAGCTTTATGGAAAATTGTTCATATTATTGACAATTAAGAAGTAGCAACTCAAAACAAGCGTTTTAAAGCTAATTTCCAACAGTGGTTCCCTTTTCATTTCTCTTTTTCATATCCTAGGTCTCAAAAATGGTCTAGAGTTAGAGTTGGTCTCCCTAACTCGTTTTCTGCTTGGTTATAACCACTGTATTATATCACAACTAACCAAATTTAAACCAAATTCACCTGGACTTCTCTGAGCCAGATGCTGTTGAGGGGAATAAGTAACTGCTTTGACAGAAAGAGCCATAGATTTTATCAATTTCCAGATACTTAAACACAGTCATATTTGTGTGTGTCATTTAGACATTGCAGGCTTGGTTCTTTTTTCACATATAGGCTGGAATGGCATCACTTGATACTGGTCTTTTCAACAAAGTGCCATCTTATGCCATCTGCTGCTGGGGGTTGTCTGACCACCTTAAATCCCAGACTATGTGTATCTGCCGACTAGTCCAGGTCACCTTCATTTCTAAATGTGATGATCATGATTGTCTCAGATAAGTTCATGACAGAGATCATGAAATCTGAAGTGTAAATCTAATGACAGTATCCTTCTGAACTGAATGTTTTTATTACGCATGCTAAAAATACTCTTTTTTTCCTAATTACATTTAATTTATTTATTTTAGTCATTTTATTGGGGGCTAATACAACTCTTATAGCAACCCATACATCTATCCATTGTTTCAATCACATTGTACATATGTTGCCATCATCATTCTCAAGACATTTGCTTTCTGCTTGAGCCCTTTGTATCAGCTCCTCATTTTGTTCCCCTCCCTCTCTGCTACCCCCTCCCTCATGAACCCTTAATAATTTGTAAATTATAATTATTTAGTCATATATTACACTGTCTGATATCTCCCTATGTTAGGGTTGTTAGTCACCAGGGAGGAGGTTACATGTAGATCCTTGTAATCCTTTCCATCCCACCTTCCCTCCACCCTCCCAGTATCACCTCTCAACACTGGTCCTGAAGGGATTAACTGTCCTGGATTCCCTGTGTTTGTAATTCCTATCTGTACCAGTGTATATCCTCTGGTCTAGCCAGATTTGTAAGGTAGAATTGGAATCATGATAGTGGGGGTAGGGGAGTAGGGGAAGGAAGCTTTTAGGAACTAGAGGAAAGTTGTATGTTTCATCGTTACTACACTGCACCCTGACTGGCTCATCTCCTCCCTGTGACCCTTCCATAAGGGGATGTTCAATTGCCTACAGATAGGTTTTGGGTTTCCACTCCGCTCTCCCCCTCATTCATAATGATATGATTTTTTTGTTCCGATGATGCCTGATAACTGATCCCTTCGACACCTAGTGATAACACAGGCTTGTGTGCTTCTTGTATGTGGGCTTTGTTGCTTTTGAGCTAGATGGCAGCTTGTTTACTTTCAAGCCTTTAAGAGCCTAGATTCTGTGTCTTGTGATAAATGGACACCATCATCTTTCTTCACCACTTTTGCTTATGCACCCATTTGTCTTCAGTGATCATACTGGGAAGGTAAGCACCCAGTGGTATGATTTTTTGTTCTTTGATATCTGATACCTGATCCCTTTGGCACTTCATGATCATACAGTCTGAGGTGCTTCTTACATGTGGGCTTTGTTGCTTCTGATCTTGATGGCTGATTGTTTACCTCCAAGTCTTTAAGACCCTGGATGCTATATGTTTTTATAGCCGTGCTCCATCAGCTTTCTTCACCACATTTTTTTATTCACCTGCTTTGTCTTCAGTGATCATATCAAGAAGGTGAGCATCACGGAATGCCAGTTTAACAGAACATAGTATTCTTGCAGTGAGGAAGTACTTGAGTGTAGGCCCCAATGTCCATCTGCTACCTTAATACTAAACCTATAAATATATGCACATAGATGTAATTTCCTATCCTCATATAAAAATATATTTACATATGCATGTGCCTTTATTTAGACCTCTAGAAGTGGCCTCCTAGCTCTTTCCTCTATTTTCTTTAACTTTCCTCCTGTCCCACTATCATGCTCAGCCTTCATTTGGGTTTCAGTAATTCCTCTCAGCCACATTACCCTTAATCATGCCTTACCAGGCTTCCGACACCCTCCTCACCACCAATTTGGATCACTTTGTTGTTCCCTTTGCCCTGGATTTGTTAACCCCAATACCTTTCCCCCCACCTCCACGTCTTCCATGTCCCCCCAGAACTGTCAGTCCCATTGTTTTCTCCACCAGATTGTTCATCCTGCCTATCTTATTTAGACACACATGTGCACAAAAACAAGACAAAGCAAAGCAAAACAAAGTAACAAAAAAACAAACAACAACAACAACAATAAAATATCCAATGACAAAACAACAACAAAGGAAAGCCTATGGTTAATTCAAGGACTGTTTGTTGGCCTTTAGGAGTATTTTCTGGTCAAGTCTGATGGGGTGCCAAGCCCTGACCCCAAAGTCTGTTTTTGGTATTCCCTGGGCACTTTGTTGCTCTGTTCCCCTTGCTGTTCTGTTGCACAACCTTCTTGTTTTTTGCCTCCGTTTGTTGGGGGACCAGATTGGGTGAAATTCCCACACTGTGTCTCCAGTGTTGTCCCCTGTAGGGCTATGAGTCTGTGCGGGATGTTGTGTCTCATAATGGGGCCAGACATATGGTCTTCTCTGTGGATTGGCTGCTCTGAACGGGAATATTGTCCTCCAGTCCTGGTGGGCCAGGATGTGTTCCACTATCTCTCTTCCTCCCCCTTAATTTGCTCCTATGTTCTCTACTCAGACATGTCCTTCTTGAGCTGCAGCTTCAGTGCTGTCCACTGAAATAAATTACTCTGGGGGCTACAAATATTCTTAATAAGCTGAAAAGTTCTCCCCGGACTATGGAAATCAACACCTTGAGCTTTACACTCAATGGCATGGATTTCTTTCCCATGTCCCAAGCCACAGGGTGATATTTGGTCAGTCATTTAATCCAGTTGCTCTCAGTACTTTCCAATTTGGAATTTGTAGAGTAATATGGGCCCAATGAAAGGGCAATCATATTTATTCCACTTTTCTACTATTGTAGAGAAATCATAAATAATTCTTTACAGCTTAAAATTATACCTGCTTAGTTATTTCATGACTGTGATTAAGACATTATGTGAAGAAGACAGTCTCATCCGTGTCCACATTCAATGTCTCCATGGGAATCTAATGGGTGAGTGAAGATGGTACTCTCATACATTCACCTCTCTTGCTACTCGAGGCTGTAGCATGAGAGCTAAGTGATAACTAAAGCCAAAAATCTTGTTCCAGCACACCTGGACCACTGCTTTTTCTCCTGAGTGTCCTCCTAATGTAGCTTCTGTGCGCCTTGAGAAAGCCAAGGAACAAAATGAAAGTTAGTTTAAATTATATACATTGTTTAAATGATATATATTTCATTTAAACTATACTACACGCACGAATTTCAGTGTTTAAATAGTTTCTCAAACTGACCTTTGTGTTCTCTGAAGTGCCAACTTGCAATAGAAGCTGATGAACTATTAAGAAATGTCACATACCAGAAGATTTCCGAAGAATTAGACTAAGTGTGTGTGCCTGTGTATATATACTCTCTATACCTTTATAATCTACTTAAAATGATAGAACTATTGACATAAGGGAAACGATTAGTTGTTGAACTATGTGACCTAAATTCACCATCTTGAGCTGTGAACATGGGAGTCATAAAAGCAGATAGTTTTATCTCCACAGGTCTATAAATTATGTAAAAAAAATTGGGGACCCTATTCCTCTAAAACAAAAGTAAACCAAACAAATTATCTTCATCTTTACTTCTATGGAAATTCTCAGGAGTACAAAACAGATTTGTTAGTTCTTGAAACTTATGGTGTATTCAGTAATCTTTGCCTATACCATCATTCAAATATACATTAAGTTTTCATTGGTCTTTTAAAATTCATTGTCAAGATTTCTTTTCCATATTAGGTGATAGAGAATGACATGGCTGGGGTAAGCCATACCGTAGTCCCAACAATGACATTAAAATATTTAATGATTTTTTAAAGAAATTTCTTTTACCTTGTATTTATTGCCTGCTTCTTATATTGATATTGATTGTGAATTTAGGTGAAATGAATTCTGTGACTGCAGTATTTTCTTGTTTTTTTCATGACATTTTTTGGAACCACTTGAGAGGACTAAATATTTCTATATAATGAAATATAAACCACATTGAAGGCTCTAATCATTTGTATCCATCAGTGAGTGCTCAATATCTCTACATATTGGTGTCATCTGTGTGTCATAGTCATTGGACTGCTAACTGAAAAACTGTCCGTGTGAATTAATCAAGTTTTTCTGTTCTCTTCCCATAAATATTTACAGTCAAAAAATTTGTAGAGCATGGCTATGAGTCAGGAGAGACTCAATGACATTTTGTTATGGGCTCTATGAAAGACACTTCTAAGAAATATAAAGCAAAAGTCATGGAAAGGGTATATTTGTAGAAACCAACTGAGATAATGGCCTTATATACAAAATATGAACCAAGTTCTTAAAACTCAATAAATAAAAGTGACAGGAGACTACTTGTTTTTAGGTACTATTTTTAATGTTGAAGCTATTTGGTTGCTGTGATGATTACCTATCATTTATAATCTTTGTAATGTTCTTGATTCCCGTAATCTCTAACAGTATGGTGCACACTTGTTTTTTCTGTTAAGGCATAAGTGCTAGGTAGATAGACGATAGATTGACAGATTGACAGAGAGATTGCTTGTGTTAGGCCTGGTTGTCTAGAGAATTCAAACCAGTCACTCAAATATGTGTAAGAAATAGCTTTATATGAAGAAGTAATTACATATTGACAGAAACATCCCAGCCCAGTCCAACTCAAGTCCATGAGTACGATACTATTCCATAGTTCTTCTTTGGACTCATGCAGCCACATGCAATGATGCCGAATGCAGGAATATCACATGATGGTAGGTACAAACTCTTGTGGATCCAATGTCTCTACAGCATAAAGATGAAGACACAGAGTTGGGGGTGGGAGTGGGTTCCAATGTTCCTCCTTATGAGAAAACCATGCCCACAAGGAGGTACCATCAATCTGTGACCTCAGTGACAGGCTAGATTTTACCACATTATATATTTTCAATTTGACCTGAAATTGTGTAACTACCATACTGATAGTGATAGATAAATGATAGATAGATAGATATGACAGATATTGATAGGGATAAATATTCTAACAGTTTTATTAGTATGTCATCCACATGTCATACAATTCAATAATTCAATCATGTCAAGAATAGTTGTGAAGTTATCACCATTTTCAATTTTAGAACATTTTCTTCTTCCTTGTAGTCATTATTATTCATGAATTAAGTTTTGTAATTGTAGCAAAAATATACACAACAAAACATTCTCCAATTACACAACTTCTACATGTATAATTCAGTGCCATTAATTAAAATGTTTCATGTTGTACAATGATTATTCGTATCCTTTTCCAAATTCATCCACAACCATCAAACTCAATGATCCCTAAGCAACAGTGCTTTCTCCTTCAACCACGGTAATCATTGGTCAACTTTGGCTTCTATTTGTTTGTTTTAGTAGCAATATTCTTCATACAGTATTCAAATATCACACGCTTCTATGTAGAGATAAATTGCTTTTAAAATGAGTTGCGTAGACATCATCACAATCATTACAAGTGCTTCTTCCCCCTCCTGTACTTACTGTATGCTCCCCCAATTCCCTCACTGTCCCCGCCTCCCCTTCACACATCCCCCCTAAATCATTGCCTTACCTATTGTTTCTATGCATCTACTCCTGTGCTTCACAGTCTGGGAAACCCAACAGAAACCAAAACAAACCGGCAAGAAGAAGAAAATAAGAATATAAAGATAAAAATAAAGATTAATAAAGAAAATACCACCAACAATATCTTAAAAGCCCCTCCCCCCCCCAAAAAAAATCTTAAAAGCCAGAGAAGAAATTACTGTAGTGGATAAAGTGAGGAATACTTGAAGCTACAGCAAATTCATGTTGAGTCAAGAGAGAGGTTAACTGAAAAAGTATCATATTATACTATGGTGTGATTGAACATAATCAGGATTACAATGATCTCTGGCTGATAGTAAAGCTGTTCTAGACCCTTTCCTGTGTTTAAAGAGGATATGCCAGAGATTTACTCTCACTAGATGGTTTCCAGATGGATTTGGGGTCCCCACTGTCCTACATACTTTCCTATAAATTTTTTTGTTTTGTTTTTCACAATTAAACTTTGCTATTTTTCCCTCACCATATTTGGATTTTGTTATCTTTGCATCACACATGTGCTTCATCCATGTGGACTTAGTTGACACCTCACTTAGATTAGTGACTGTTTGAATACAAACCGTTAAGACCCCAGACACTATTCCAATTGTTAGCGGGGCGCCATGTGCTTTCTTCACCACACTGCTGTAGCTCCCTTACCTTCAGTGATTGTTTCATTAAGGTCAGTATTGAGCAGGCCCTGTTATCAGAACTAACTGTTCTTGGATTGGGAATAGAGTTAAGTGGGAGCCTATAATCCATCTGCTCTGGTTTACTTTGGTGGTCATATTATGACAAAAAGACCACCACCACCACCACCACCAACAACAACAACAGCAGCAGCAACAACAAAAAGGCGTAAAACAAAGCCCCCTCAGATGTGATTGCATTGATAGCATCAATAATTTATGACATAGAATTTAAGATACTGTTGATATGAGGGGTTTATGCAAGTATATAACTTTGAGGTGCAATCCACGAGTTGTTGCTTTGTACAGAAAGATTTCTTAATTGAATGACCTCTGCTTACACTGAGCATGGTTCTTGGTGTTAGGGAAAATTTACTTTTATCAGTTGTTACAAGTGCAGGTACTTGCCTATCAGATTAAAACTGTTCATATTATTGCAAGGAACGCATTGAGGTATTAAATATTTGGTGGTTCTCAGTGTCACTGCATTGGACACCCACTAAGCCAGGGATGTCCAATGACCAACATTTCCACAGGTTTTCCCTCCCCTGCCTTAAAAATAGTTCAATCCTTAATCAAGGGTACAGGTAGATTTGGTGTATTGCTCAGTGCATTCAGTAGGGCTTCTACTCTGTGTCCTCCTGATGTGGCCCTTGGCCTGTAAGGCCAACATCTACAGTCATCATAGTGTTTACTCCATAGCATAGTTCATCCAGGGTTGGGTAGAAACATATTATTAGTGTCAACCCTGGAACATAAAATCAGTTTATTGACCACTTAGGTTCCCAACAATTATTGTTTAGCATCCCTCACGAAGTGAGGTTGCTCCTCCTCATTTACCAACCAAACCCAGCAACAAAAATATCAACACCTCCTTTCAAATGTAGTTGCCCCCATCCCCTGGTCTTACTTTGATGTTCCAGTAAGGTTCTCCCTTCATTCCTGTGGGGGGGGGGCTGCTCATTTGTCAGAGCCTTCTCTCACTGTTGTACAGCATCAAATGGAAAGTCTTTCCCCTTTTCCCCTTTCTTGACAGAGTGACCCAGCCAATGTGAGGTCTCCTTGTTTGAGGTGATTCTTACAAAGTGCACACAAGGGAGATGATGCATGGTTCATGGTTTTTTTTGTTGTTTTTAGGAATGCATTGTTTTCCATTATGTGTACACACCATAGTTTCTTAATTCATGCTTCCACTATGGGACATTTGTCTGCTTCCAGTTTTTGCTATTGTGAATTGTGCTGCTTTGAATATGGGAAAGCATACAATTACACATATTGTGTCTCATTTCGTTGGGGTATAAACTTAATAGTAGTATTGATGGGGCATATGGAATTTCTGTTCCCAGTTGTGTATGTACTGCCATATCATTTTCCATGGTGCTTTATTTACTAGTCCAGTATACTGAATACTAGTTCCAACGTCTACACATCTTCTCCAGCATTTGTTGTTTCCTGTGGGTTTTGTTTTGTTGTTGTTTAATTGGGCTAGTATTATGGGTATAAAGTGCTATCTTGTTGAGGTTTTAATTTGCATCTTCCTGATGACTAGTCATCACAACCATTTTTTATGTTTGTTAGCATCTGTACTTCATTTTGGAGAAATGTTTGCTTATGTCTTTTCCCCTCTTCTTAATTAGTTAGTTTGTCATTTTCTTATTGAGTTGTTGTAGAGTTCTGTACATTTTGAAGATTAGATCTTTGTGTGATATGTTGTTGGTAACCCCCTACCCCCATGCCAGTTTGTGGGCTCTCATTTTAATCTGCTGATAAAATATTTCACTTTGCATAAGTGATGTAATTCTAGATGTTCTAGTCATCTATCTTGTCTTCCTCTGTGTGTTCCTCTTTCATTGTACTTAGTGGTCTCTGCATGAGCTGCAATAGAATACTTATATTTGTTACAGCTTTCTCATCGATGATGTGGATAGCTTTGGGTTTTACATGCATTTATGGGTGAATTTAGTCCATTGACATTCAGTGAGATTCTTGACAGGTATATATTTGTTACCGACATTTTTCTTTACATTTGTTAATGTTTTGTGTGAGTCTTTAATGTGTATTTTCATAGTTTCATTGTTTTTCCTATATTAATTTATTGCTTTCAGTGTCGCTCTGGGTATGTTTATTTTTGTTAGGAATTGTCTTTATGTTGGTTTCAAATAAATGTGATGGTGTTATTGATGGCCATAGTATTTCACTGGATTTTGGGTTTGTTTTTTTTTAACAGAGTGGTGGTCTTGTTCTTGTGAATTCTTTTAAATTCTTTTAAAAATCATTTTATTAGGGATTCATACAACTCTTATCACAATCTATATGTGAATTTTTGAATTTCTTCTTCTCTTACAATGCTTTTATTTCTCCATCATCTTTGAGTGATATTTTTGCTGGTAAAATATTGTAAGTTCACAGTTTTTTCTTCCAGTGTTCTGTGTAATTCACTCTATTTTCTTCTTGCCTGCATAGTTTCCATTGAGAAATCTGAAGTTATGCTATTTTGACCCATTGTATATAATTGTTCTTTTTTGTTGTTGTTGCTATCTTCACTTACATTTTCTTCCCTTACCAATTGATATTAGACATAGTGAATACGTTGTGCAGGGTAGTTTTCCATTTGGGGTTTCTCCTGATTGTAATTCTTTTGGCTTCCTGAATAATTATCATTTCATCCTTAGACATTGAGGAAATTTTTCTTAAGAGAATTCTAATACTATTCCTTGTTTGTATGTATTTTTTTCCTTCCTGTTCTGGATTCCCATTAGATATGTTGTTCCTCTTGATTGCATCCTACATTGTTCTTAAAGTTTTTCTATTTCTCTTTTGCATTTTATTTTACTTGGAGTCGACAGATTTATCTTCAAGCCCACTAACTCAGGTTTCTCTCTCTTCTCTTCTGCTTCCTTTTTAGAGTGTTTTGTAATGCTGCTATTGTATTGTTTAATTTTTTATTCTGTGGCATATAGTGAACTTACCAGCTTTTTTCTATTGTTTTACTTTTCCTCTCAGTCTCTCCCTTCATCTGTTGTATGAGTGCTATCATTATTCTTTTAATATATTTCTCTGGTAATTCCATAGCCTGTTCAGTTTCAGACATTGCATTTAGTTCTGTTTGGAATTTGGTTGTTTGTTTCTCTTTCTTGTGTGTGTGTGTGTGTGTGTGTGTGTTTAACTCTGTTAGATAGTACAGTAGAGGGGGCAGTGGACAGTATGAACTGTATGAGGGAGAGTGTTAGATTAGGTTTTATTTGGGTAGATTAAAAAGTAGAAGACGAAGTGTTGGAGGAGGGAGAAACAAAGAAAAAGTAAGCAAAAAAAGTGAGAGATCCTGTAGTGTTATTTTGTAGGTTAAATGAAAGGAAATTAGGTCTCCCAAATGTACTTGTTGCTATGACCAGAAAATGGGTAATGCTAATAGATCAGGGGAAAAGATAATAAATTTTAAGAATAGTGTTAGATTTTATTTTCATTAGAATGAGATAGAAAGAAAATGTTGGAAGAGAATAAAAGAAGGGGACAAATAAAAGATAGGTTAAAAGGGATAAGAAATCAACCTTTAAATATTAAAGAAGGAAAGGGTAAACGTAAAGTTTTAAAAAATAATAGAAAAAATGATACTAGAGTAAGAATCGTGAGAGCTCTTTATATATGTTTGTTTTGGCTCTAAGTTTTGTCCAGGAGCATTGTCTCTGATGTGGGTGCTAACTTCTGGATTGATGATGGGTTCAAAAACTGGAAAACAAATTTAAGTGAATGCAAAAAAAGTAAATTAACATTACCCCCCACCCCCCAGTTCTTACGTATACCAGCACATAATGAAGTCCTGATTAAGGATGAATTATAAGAAGAGTGCACAATTTGTTTTAGATATGGAGGGATTATAGGAATGATAGAACACAGAGCAACAACAATGCCAGCAAAAGAACATCTGCTGTCTAAACCTTGTCCTTGGGGAAGCTAAGGGTGTGTGGATCAGGAGTTTTTGAGCAGTTGGGGACAGTGTCTGGTAGTGTGATGATTTTATAACATGTAAGAGTAGGGTTGATATTAAGACTAGTGGAATGGTTTTGGTACCTGGTATGGCTGAGACTCCTGAATTTTTATGATTTAGGTTAAATATCTAAAGATGACAGACCTCTAGTAAACAAGGTCAGAGGAGTTGGGGTTCTCTCTTTTCTGGATGATGGACGTGACTAAATAGGACTGGAAGAACGGGTCTGTGGGGGTACCTCCCCCCCAAAAAAAACCCAAAACACAACCAAAAGAAACGGGAAAAGCTCCACTGGGAAAAGTTTTTGTAATATGCACTTTTTTTTCCCATTAGGCAAGCATTGAGTTAGTTCACCCAGTGATGTCTCCTGGGAAGATTCCTTCTGATCACAGTGAGTTTTGTCGTGAAAGCAATTTTGCTTGAACCTCGAATTTGTGATGGCCAATTTAAGAGTACAGTGTGTGGCTTTGAAATTATGTTTCCTGATCAGGATATATGAACCAGTGGAAGACACCAAAGAATGCTCATCAAGTGAAATCAAATTTGTTGTTGTTGTTTACTGTGAGGCGGATAGTGCATTTGGAGTTCATTCCAACAGGTCAGACTTTAATTACCTTTTCTATTTAGAGGTTTTGAAAAGATTGCATAACATGTGATCCCAAGGGGAAAAAATCCTAGTTGGTAGTTGAGGAGGGCAGTGATTTGATGACATAGAAGAGGTGAAGAAAAAAATGAGGGAGGTGTATCAGAAATCCCAACGGACAAATTTGAAAAGTATTTCCAAAAATGGAATCACAGATTTGACAAATATATTAAGTGTAATGGCAAGTAGTTTGAAGGTGATAAGGTTGTTTTGTAAAAATTTTTTAAATTAAATACATAGCTTAAAAAATCCATTTGGGGGCCTTTTATACCCTCCACCTGCTTAGCTGGTCTAGTAGGGAGGAATGAAGCAATAGCCTACTGTTTTCATCCAGGTAGACTAAAGAAACACATTTATAGACACTCATATGTGTATAAGAGAGAGGTTTAACCCAGTTCAGAATAAGTACATAAGTCCAACATTAGCCCATATGTCAGATACCAGTCTATAACGTCCTCTTCAGACTCGGGAAACACATGTAATGATGCCGAATGCAAGAAGATCACAGGCCAGTGGGTGTGAAATCTTGCGGGTTCAATGACATTGTGAGAATCTCTGAACTGGCACGAGTGTCCACATGGCTTCTGCAGCATAGGGCACTAGCATAGTTCCATGTATCTTGTCAGTTGCTGTTTCCCAGGGAGTGAAGAGAGAGAGAATGTCTCCCATCTTCAAAGATGAAATCCAGGAGTTCCCAGAATCCTCAGGAGAAGGCCTTGCCCACACAGAGGCCTCATTGGCTATGAAATGTTAGGCAGAATAGAATCCACCCTTCCCTCTTAATACTCTCAAGTACAAAATTGACACCAGGTTATATAACTACCACACCGAATCAAAGGGCAGGTTGTTTATCTGAGTGGCTTGGGGTGCTGACCAGGGATGGAGTTATGGGACAACTGATGAATAGCTTGGTATGTGAACAAGGAGAAGTTTCTTGGCCCTAAACCTTTTAGTCTTTGTCATATGCCCAAATTCCCTGCCCATACTTTTAAAACCCACTGTTGCAATTTCTGTTTGTATTGTGAGGACAATACCTTGTTAATCAACCAGGTGTGTATTAACTGCTATAGAAATATTTTTTTTAATCCATGCTTTTTTGGTCGGCATCTTAAGATGGGGAGGGAGGGGCAGAGCTGTATCTCCTGGAAAGAGGAATAGTTGTAACTTCCCCAGCTTCTGAGAGTTAGTCTATTCACTATCTATGACTATTGCAGGCTGCCCTGTAGAGTTATTGCCACACTTCTTGGGTATTGTGTTAGTCCGGGTTGACTAGAGAAACAAATCCAGAGGCATTCCTATGCATGTAAGAGAGAATTTTATATCAAAGAGCAATTGTACATTAAGAAAACATTCCCGCCCAGTTCAGAACATGTCCATAAGTCTGATATTAACCCATATTTTAGTACTAGTCCATAAATTCCTCTTTAGACTTATGAATCCATGCAATGTTACTGAATGCAGGAAGATCCCAGGCCAGTGGGTGGAAATTCTTGTGGATCCAGTGGTGGTGGAAGCATCTCAGCACTGGCATGGGTCTCCACGTGGCTTCTCCAGCTTCAGCGCTCTTGCTCCATCAGCATGGTTCCATATGTCTTGCTTGCAGGAAGACAAAGCAGAGAGTGTGTCTGGCCTCTAGTGAGCTGTTTATCTCCATAGCCCCTCCAAATGAGGACATCAAACTGAGACATATTCGACAAGCTAAATTCCACCTCTTTCCTCTTATTAGACTACAGGTGACACCAGATTATGTAACTACACTGTTAGGTTGTGCTATCTTGGTTATTGGGGATTTAGGGCTTCTAGGGCATCCGGCTAGACCTCCATTGACTTGTGTTGAAAGCCAAGTCTACTTGTGCTTATGTTGGTCTCAAGCTAGTTCCATAGAGCTATGTTTCTGAAGCTCAGCAGTTCCACCATCCTAGCTAGCTCCTGGACTAGGAAAATTAAGTCTAGCAATTTGGGAATCTTCAAACAGTTGGTTATTGTTGAGGGCCGGTGACAAAGGGGAGTCTATCAGCAAATGTTGCTGATATTTTATTAAATTTGTGTTATGTAACTTTCTGCTGAAAATCCTGCATTCTGGAAGTGTAGCATATCCCTCTCCTGGTTCTTTTCCGCTGGTCTTTGTGGAGTCCTTCCCATGTGTACTGCTTGGTCACCATCTTGTTCTTCCTCCAAGATATAGGTATTGCATACATATATATGCATATATACAAATGTAGTTAAATACATTTCTCCACTGTCTTAGATGTTTTCACTAAACAAAAAATAATCAAAATGTAAAGCTATTGTTATGAACCTTCCCCTAAATATTCTATGCTCCTTGATTTACAGAACGTCAGACTGAAAATTCCACAATACTCAAGGGATGTTCTCTGACTTATGGGAAAATACAGAAATATGCAGGGGGAAGATCAGCTCTTTAATGTGGATGGTGTAAGGCAGCATTTCTCAAGCTGTGTGTCGGGATCCCTTTGGGGTTGGGCGACCTTTCATAGGGGTCAGCCGATTCATAAGAGTAGCAAAGTTATAGTTATGAAGTAAAAACGAAAATAATTTTATGGTTGGGGGATCACTACAATGTGAGGAACTATATTAAAGGGTCATGGCATTAAGAAAGTTGAGAACCACTGTTAAGGTTTCTAAACAAAATCCTCAATGGACAACCATTCTTACTCTTGAAGAATGAGCTGGTGTATTGTCATGATAGAGAGAAAAACAGATCCTTTGTGCAACATTCTAGGACATTTTCTCACTAATACCATGTTACATTTTCTTGAAGCTTATTCATAATAATACTTTTTGATTTTCTCTGTCCTATGAGAATTTCATTCCAGACTAGCCATTTAGAATCCACAAAATCACTTTCATACATTCTGAATTGACCGTTATTCTTTGAATATCAACCTAGATGATTCCTACAGATCTAACTGTTTTCATTGGATCTCTCTCTCTGGATCATTTTGATACATTCAAGAATTATCAATACTTAAGTTTCATTCCACAAAACTGGCTTCATTAACTTCAATTTCCTACAAAGCAGCTCTTCAGGAGCAATTTTTTAGCTCATCAATCCCTGTGCATTGCTTTTTGGCACCAATCAAGAAACCAAAATTGTGACATAATAATTGAAAATGCTGAACCATGTGAAATTCCAACTTCCTTAGTTATCTCCTCAATGGCAACTCGACAGACTTCTTCCACCAGTACTTCATGTCATCCAGATTCTTCATTTGTACCAGTTGACTTTTCCCCCTCTTTGACTCACCTGTGAAGTTTTCAGTATATTCTTTATGATGCTTGATCCAATTAAAAAATGTCTAGTGTGCAGAAGAGAGAATTTCTGTTGGCCTACATTCTTTCTTTCTCTTTCTTTCTTTGTTTCCTGACTCACAGAAACAGATGTATTTTAAGTCAACCCAATGAAACCAAGTTAAGTGTGTTACTGAGAAAATATGGCCAACAGACAGCCAGTGATAGCAGAAACATGTTTAAGCATGTTTTATTTGGAATAAACACATGAATGTGGAATTTATTTTACTAACACTTGTATAAACTATACCTCTTCTTGGCTACACTAAAATATGTATGAATGTGTGGACAAATACAACTGTGCATTTATTAATACCATCTATGTATTTATAAAATGTTAAGGGTTCTAGTTTGATTTGGTCAAGGCAGTGTGTCATAAGTATCATTTTCATAAATTGTCATTTATTCTCTTCAGTTGGAAAGCCAAACATTAGAGGCTATTTTCCAGCATATGGTGGGAGGTCAGATGCTCAGAGATATTCCCCCTGAAGGCAGTCTGCTCCATTGTTGGTGGGGTTCACACCCCACTGATAATGGTTTCAATAGTGAGCAAGAGAACAGGTCAAACTGGCTCAGTGATAACCAAAATTAAGCTGGTTCTCTGAATCTAAGATCCACCCATCTTGTCACATCTGTACTCCCAATACCTCCCTGTCGTATTTTGTGGCTACCCCTAGATCGTCCCCCCGATTCATTACTGTAGTCCAATTAGTGCAATCCCTTCCTGTGGCATATGTCTTTACCTGCAATTAGGAGGCTTGCATGTCCCCAAAGATATATAAGACTTGATTAGCAATAAAAAAGCTCTCTCTGCTCCTCCTTCCCCTCCCCTGGTCCTCACTCCCCTGTTCCCCTTCCCCTTTTCATCCTTCCCCTCCCTTCTCTCCTTAACTCTGGTCTCTCTCTCTCCCTGTGGAAGACCAAGTGAGGCTGAGGTGCACATGCTATCATCGGGGGGGGGGGGAGCGGGGGGAGAAACAGTGAATCATCTGCCTTTCACAGATGAAGCATCCTCCGTTGTTTGACCATTGGTTGCAGTTTTAATAAAACCAACCTGTTCCAGTCTCTGTCCTGGACACTGCTGGATCCAACTAATATAATAGTCACTGAAGGTGAATCTAGAAGTTGCACAGGAGCGTCTCAGAGATTCCCCAGGCTTTCTCAGGTCACCTCCAGATTTCACCAGCTGCACTTTACACTGGACACCTGCAATCACAAAGACAGTGTGATAAGGTCACTGCCCTGCCTACCCCATCCAATATTCTACACACAACCACACAGCATTTTCCTCAATTATTACCACGTAGAATAGCCAAAACATAAACACAACTTTGTCCAAAATTCATGATGTGTCCTCTGAGTTAGCTGAAAATGGAAATAGCTGAGGCCCAATGTACTGGGGCTTCATGCCCAGAGCTCCCAGGAAAGGAGCAGGACAAGTTTCACTGGCACACAGAGAGAGCTGTATTAGCATGTGGCCCTCCACTTAGTAGCAGAGGAGTGGACTACCTGTGTTGGGGTTCTCCTTATGACCCAAGAAACAGACACACCCTCACAGGAAAATGGAGGTTTTTATAAAGGCTGCTTATACACGTGATACAGAAGCACTGCTGCTGCTATAGTTAAAAGCTATCAATGTTTGATATCAATGTTTTAAATTTTTAAACACTATTATACATAAAAGAGAACCTCTGTGGCATGAGAGTTCAGAATGTATCCTTCATCCTCAGTGTGGACGCACAGATGGTTACTCCTCATGTGAACATGATGATAGATAGCTCTGGTGTCTGTTTCTTGTTGGTGAACATTATTATCCTTATCATTGTCTTCCAAGATATGTCCTCCTTTATTTGACATTGATGAATTTTTTTACAGAGTTGTTCATTAAGAATGCCATCTTTAAAATGATTAGGGCAAAGACTGTACAGATGTGCTTTATACAATTGATGTATATATATGTATGGACTGTGATAAGAGTTGTATGAGCCCCTAATAAAATGTTAAAAAAAGAATGTCATCTTTAACTTTTTAGCACCCAGTCACCCATTCACTACAAAGTGACATCTCCTCTCTTATTTCTGCCATAGGGGAGTCACTTGTCCTGTGCGTTGTACACACACCTTTCTGGTACAGCCCTGCCCTATTCCTTACAGTAGTCTGTGTCTGGATACCACTGACTTCCGCTATCCCATACAGTAAAAGTGTCTTGTCTTCAGTGGTCACAGACTTTAACTATAGAGAGAAGGAGTTTGTGGGCTCACTTCTGGTGATCGAAGGTCAATTCTTCAGGAATGAAGTGAAGTTTCTTCCGACAACCAAGGTCTATTGTTAACAGTCAGTCTGACTCCTTCAAAAGGTATTGGCTGGTCCAGCTCCAGTAATACTAAGTGATCGTGGTGTGTGTGGAGAAGTCGGTACAGGTTAGGGAGAGGATCTGGGAGGTTTCGCCACTCCTCAGAGGGCTTCCTGCAGCTGGAATGGAGCAGAACAACTAGGGACAGGGAAATAGTAAACAGGCAGTGAGGACAAAGAGTAGACACCCATTCGTAACAGGCTATTTTGAGAAACCCACGGGAGGCTCTAACACCAATAGACAAATGCACACAGAAAAACCCAGCCTGCTGTGTAGCATACAGATTCTAACTGTTAGATGGCTTGTCACCGTGATTGCAGCAATGAGATCGAGTATAGCAAGGACTGTGAGGATGACACAGGAATAGGCAGTGTGTTGTTCTATTGTACATGGCAACACGATGATTTAAGACCAAACCAATGAAACCTGGCAATAGTAACAATAGCATTTGTATTGAGGAAATGTGAGTCCTAATCAATAAGACTGTCATGAAAGGTTACTGGTAGGTATTTTGAAAAAAAAAAAAAGAAGAAGATTCAGAAATGAAGTCCTGGAGGAGCAATTGAATTGAATCACTGCTCTAGGTCAACCCTTGTTATGTGAGTGGTTACCATGACTTTCCATGAGCAATCAACAATTGTTCACTGCACCTGAGGCTAGATGGTTTCCTTTTTCTTCTAATAGCCTAAAAACTCCCTACAGACTTGGCCCTTCTTCATGGAAGGTGAGTATTAGGTTCACCCTGAATAATATTCACTAGTGGTGTTTGAAGAATTATCACATGTACTTCAACTTCAATAGAATGCTGAATTAGTTATTTTATCTAATCTTTTGGGGGAGTTCAGGTGGACCTAGTCTTTAAAGTGAGGTTCTGGCTCTTCAATACTCTGAAGAATATTGAATATTCACCACATTTAATATATCTTTTGATCTCTTGACTGCTGCTTCCATGAGCTTTGATTGTGGATACAAGGAAGACAAAATCCATGACGAACATTTCTCCAGACGGAGTGGATGAGTGAAGAGACTTGGTGGTGGTGAAGTCAGTGGAGGTGGCAGGATTTTCTTTGGCAGGCTCCGATGGTGTTCCTCGCTCACTACAGGGGAATCTGCAAAGGAAGAGAACATAAAGGTGGCCTCCAAGTCCAGTCTCTGGTCACTGTAGCCAAGAGAATTGAGACCAGGGCGGTAGTTCTTACCCCAAAGGGGCAGTTCTGTGCAGAAGAGACAGGGCAATGCCAGAGCAAAGAGCAGGTGGCTTTCCTGTTGCATCTTTTTTGTAGTTCCCTGGACTCTGCTCTACGATGTAACTCAATTCTGAAGTGAAGATGGAGGAGGCAGTGCAGGAAAGTCCAAGACTTCCTGGAATCTGAAGTGCTACTCAGATCATCCAAACAAGAGATAGTAAAGGAGGGAGATGGCTCTGTAAAACTGAGCCCCTGAGTTCCAAAAGATGGTGTTGTAGACTGTACAGTTCTTTCTTCAATGCCTTACTCATTGATGGAACCGAGAAGGGGTTCTTCTGAGTTTCAGTTAGTATCCACGGAGAGTAAAAAGCCAACCACAGGCCAAGTGTATGAGAGTGACTCCACCAACCACTGCATGATCTTCCTTCACCTGGCTGGCCCGGATATTGGCAGTCCAGTAACAAACACATTGGCCAAGTTAACAAGGTTAAAGTCATTGGAATCAAAAACACATGGAAAGAACCAAGAGGCTGCTGCATGGGAGCAGTGCAACCTGCTGTGGCGCAGTAGGACCAGTTACAGCAGCCTAACTGGTGGCTCATCGGATGACTCATCGGATGACAATGAAGAGGATTCAGGGGGTAGTAGGCAATCACTACAATTATAACATAAGTAACTGATGTGCCCCTTGTGTTTATAAATACTGTAAGGTGACTTTAGTTACTCCAAGTTCTCCTCGTTGCAATAATTTGTAACTCTTTGGACCATGCGTCCTTGAGGCAGATGTCTTTCAGAAAGAGAGCACTTTCAGGGGTTCTGGGTTTTTGAAGGGAGCAGTGAGAGTGAAGAAGTCATGCTACCTCACTAACGTGGTGGTAAGAGGTCATGGGAATGAACCAGCTGAGCCAGAGAGGTAGACACAGTTGTGTGTTGAGGCAACACATCTGGTCAGCAAGTACCTTCTGTCATAGCTGCTCTCCCTTTACAAGGTGTGTACCCACAGTACAACACCTGAACCCAAGTTGGCCTAATGCAGCATCTGTGTATTTTTGTTTTCTACCTTCTAAAAGTTGAAAAATAAAAGTGCAACATAATAAATCTGATGGAAATTTTATCAGTGGCACTATGTGTTTTTCTGCATTGACATGGAATAACGACAGTGGGAGCTTCATTGGATTCCAGAAAATGCAGCATTGATGGGTGGCATCAGATCCACTGTAGTCTGATATTTCTAGTGGAAAATGTAGAGTTAGAGCCATATGCGCATGCACAACGGGAGAGAAGTCATATTGTCCTGCAAGCCCTCACCCATTACTGTGACCATCTGTGTTCTTTTTTCATTTTACAACGTTGCAATGGAATGGCACTTTGTCTCCCTTTCCAAATGCCTTGGTAGCTCTTGAGTATCACAAAAGCACGTGGACTATAGTTTTCCTGTTTCATTCGGTGAAAATATGCTCACCGAGTGCCTGACCTGCTGAAGGCACTTTGTAGAGCGGCGATGTGGGACCCCTGATCTGGATGAGACACTCACTGCATGTACATGCTTCAGATCCTCCTGACCCGCCTGCCTGGCCTTTTGTTCCAAAAAAAACCAGTTCATTCCATACCCTTCTTTCTGCTGCCTCTTTGTTTCACTCCACTGGCATGTGTCTCACTCATCGTGTGTTTTTTTTTTTTTTTCATCTTTGTTGGCATCTGACCTCAGCGTTCTTCGTCAACTTTTTAATTTCTCTTCCACTTTGCTTTTGCAGACCAGGCTTTTTAAAGACCACGGACCTCCAGATTTTAGCACCTCATATATCAGTGTTTCACATGGACGTGATTCTAGAAGAAAACCAAAGATCCAAACCCAGAGCAACTTAGGACCTTCTGCAAATTCACTACTAGTGTACCTTTGGGCCTTCACATTTCACATTGGAGATTTATTAATTTTTATTCTTACACATTTTTGTTGGTTGATTTACTTGAGTTAAAATGCTAGACCAAGTAGAAATGTACAATTTCTAGCCTGTGTTTACCTGGGATATCGTTGGTAGGAGAATCAGGGTGGATGCCATTACTTTCTGTACTGGAGAAAAAATAAGCAATCACTGAATGAATCACACAAGCAATCAAGCAAACACACAACTTCTGCCTCAAAGTGTAAATCTACCGCCATTGGGTCAATTCAGACTCATAGCAAACCCGTAGAACTGAATATAACTGTTCTTTAGGTTTCCAGAGCTTTCCATATTTATCGGCACACAATACTTAAACTTACTCCCAAGGAGTAGCTGCTGGGTTTGAACCGCTAACCTTTTGTTTAGCAACTAATGCTTAGTCCACTCACCACCAAGTCTTCTTTATATATACATCTGCTCTGAGAACCTATGTTACATATTGTGTGATGTCACTTGAGGATCAACTGCCTCATATGCCTGTGAAAGCTAGACAATGAGTAGGAAGTTTGCAGGAAAATCGATGACCTGAAAATGATGGCTTGGGGGGAGGATATTGAAAGTACCAATGACTGCAAGTAAGGAAAGCTTACTTCACGCACTCTGCACCCCTGATATACTCCTTCAGTCTTACTTTTGTCTCCCAAATGCAAAGGACATTTAAAAGAATGTGATTTGAGTACCTCAGAAAGTGTTCGAAAAAGGAAAACACTGACTTGAGACTTACATAGACATAAATGGACACTGTCAGGAAATATTAGGTTTATAATTTGTTCTTGTTTTGTTTTTCAAACTTGAGTAATTTATTTGGGTTGAAAATTAAGACTTTATGCAGCTTAGAGTGCTGTATAGTGGACTGATAATATTCAGTGTGATAAAGAGCATTTACAATGGGCAATCCATGAGGAAAGGAAGTTTTTTACTCCTTACTTATTGTTTCATCCTGGATGACTAGGGTGCCTAGAATATTACCTGGCTCCTAATAGATTTTCAATAAATAACATTTACTTTTCAGTGGAAAAGGCAGTCTATCAATATTTTTACATCTAACCCACTGCCCTAATGTATACTCCAACTCATAGCAACCCTGTATAGGATTTTGACAGTCTATCGATCTTTATAGTAGATGGATTTCTCTGTAGATAGCCTCTCTATTTAAAATCTAAAAAAGGTGGACATTCTAGAGTACTTAGCAAAGTTTATGAATTTGTTGTTGATAGGTGCCATCAAGTTGGTTCCTACTCAAAGCATCCCTAAGCACAAAAGAACAGAACACTGCCCAGTCCTGCACTGTCCTCACAACTGTTCTTACATTTGATCTCATTGTTGCAGCCATTGTTAATCCATCTCCTGGAGGGCCTTCCTCCTTGTCACTGCCCTCGTGATGGCCTTCTCCAGGGACTGGCCTCTCTGGGCAACATGTCCAAAGTATGTGAATAAAGTATCACCATCCTTGTGTCATATTAGAATGTGTGTATATATGTTTATATATATATATTTATATATATATATAAATATATATATATATATACTTTGTATGCGGTCTTTCACTTTTGGGTGAGTTTATTTTCTTTTTTTGAGGATCTTCTTAATAATTATTTGCTTTCAAACAACAATATTTGGATAGACAATATTTTCTAGGGCCTTCTAAGCCAAAATGATTGCATAAAACTACATTTGTGAGAGTGTGGCCAGGCGGCTCGGACCGAGCAGGGCTTTCCTTCCCAGTGGATTGCAGAGCGTACACTGCCAGTCTCTTGTCTTCTGTTCACCATGGCTTCTTCTGATATCCAGGTGAAAGAACTGGAGAAGCGGGCCTCTGGCCAGGCCTTTGAGCTGATACTCAGCCCCCGTTCAAAAGAGGCCGTCCCAGAATTCCCTCTTTCTCCTCCAAAGAAGAAGGACCTTTCCCTGGAGGAAATTCAGAAGAAATTAGAAGCTGCAGAAGAAAGACGCAAGTCCCATGAGGCGGAGGTCCTGAAGCAGCTGGCCGGGAAGCGGGAGCACGAGAAGGAGGTGCTGCAGAAAGCAATCGAGGAGAACAACAACTTCAGCAAGATGGCCGAGGAGAAGCTGACCCACAAAATGGAAGCCAACAAAGAGAACCGAGAAGCACAAATGGTGGCCAAGCTGGAGCGCTTGCGAGAAAAGGACAAGCACGTGGAAGAAGTGCGGAAGAACAAGGAATGCAAAGACCCCGCTGATGAGACTGCAGCCAACTAGTTTGTCCTGAGGACTGACTTTCTCCCCTCCCTCCTCGAGATCCAAAGACCGTGCTGGCCAGTGTCATTTTACTACTATTACTATTTCCCTCCTGACAAAGACTAGAAGCCAACGTAGGACGTAAATAGGTAGATCCAGACCATGTGATGTTGTTTTAGGGGCTAAAGGGGAGAAACAAAAAGTGTTTGACTCTTTTTTTCTAAAGTGTTGGAGTGTTTCTAACGTAGCTATTTTTCTTGTTGCCTCTTTTCTACTTCGGTGCACTCAGTGCGCTGGGTGAATGGCTAGCACTGTATTGGCCCCGTGGAAACATGTTTGTGAAAGAGTATGTAGTGGCTTCTCAAAACTGCTAGATGCTGAATATCTGTTTGCTTTTAAATCCCAGTTCTGTCCCGATTTTACCAGATGCTACTGTACTTGAATGGTTTATAAAACTGCAAAGTGCTGCTGGTGGCAGTGAAAAAAAAAACTACATTTGTGATTATTTATTACAAGAAGGTTCAAGATAAATCTGAGGGTATAGAGACAATTTGGGACTCCACATGAGAATTTTTTTCTACATGAAATATTTATAGCTTTGACAACAAATGGCACTAGTTGGTACCCTGAAACAGGAGTCCTCAAACTTTTTAAACAGGGGGCCAGTTCACTGTCCCTCAGACCCGTTGGAGGGCCGGACCATAGTTTAAAAAAAAAAAAAAAGAACAAATTCCCATGCACACTGCACATATCTTATTTTGAAGTCAAAAACAAATGGGGTAAAAACACCTGGCGGGCCAGATAAATGTCCTCGGTGGGCCACATGTGGCCTGCGGGCTGTAGTTTGAGGACACCTGCCTGAACTAACTAGTTGTAAAGTGATATCTCATCAATTACTATTACTGTGAAATCTGTCTTTGGAAGATGGTGAAAGAGAGACAAAGCCCATTCCAAGGAAAATAAATCATGTTCAGAGGCATGAAGCTTCTCTTGAGTCTGTGCATGGTGTCCCTAGAGAGGTGCTGACAAGGTGGGGAAACCACAGCTTCTGAGAGGAAAGCATCACTGACCTCAGCCCTTGCATCTACTGAAACCATGGCCTGTTGCTGGGAGGTTTGTGTCTGGGCTCACACTGAATTCCCATCACTGTGCCTCTAGTACAGTAATACACGGCTGTGTTCTCAGGATTCACAGAGCTCAGTTTTAAATAAACTTTACTTTTGGAGGTGTCCCTGGTTATGCTGACTTGAGACTGGAGAGCTGGATTATAGTGTGTGCTAGCACCCCTCTGTATATCACCAACCCATTCCAGTCCCTTTCCTGAATCATGGCGGATCCAGCTGACATTGGAGCTGGTTAAAGAGAATCTGGAGACAGCACAAGGGAGAGCCAGTGCCTGTGAAGGCTTCACCAGTCCAGGGTCTGACTCTTGTCACTCTTATCTACAGGACACCTGTAGATAAAAAGAGCAACAGTAGGTCATGTGTTCAGATGCTGCATCCCCAGACTTCCTGTGTGAATCCCTGAAGCACTCACCACCCAGAGTCTCCACCAGAAAAAGGAAAGTCCACACATAATTCATGTTCATGTGGATAAGATTCATGACGCCCAGAAAATGCTCTCCAGGGTGAGAAAGAATACGAATTTAAGTACATGTGCTGTGGTTTCACATGGCTGCATATTATGTATTTGCATGTGGGAGGCACATAGTTATGTAAAGTTGAAAAGGGATCAATGGAGGCCCCTGGCTCTGGGAATTACATGGTGATGGGGATGTTGTCTTTGGGAGAACATAGTCCTCTCTCTCAGGTTTTCACTTTACCAATCATATGAACATTTGTTCATATTTTATGTTTAATGTTGCTTTACATCCATTACTATCATAATTACCCAGATGCTATGGTGAAATTATAGAGAATATCCTCATTGTGATAGGTAGGTTTATTGTGCCAACATGGCCAATGAACACACGTGGGTTTAATTGAAGGGCAGAGAGGTAAATGGCTTGGTGAGCCTCACCTTTCTTGTCTCTTGCTTTGTGATGATCAGATCAGTGTGTGGTTGCCATAGCTTGCTCTCTGCTTCAATTTACAAACTACACTACCTGTGGGACACCTAACCCATGGACTGTGTTGCTATAGTTTGAGTTTCCTTCAAAACTGCTTCACCACACTACTGGAGTAATATCGCTTGAGCTTGGGACTGTTGGATCCTGTCAACTGCCTTGCTGTTTGCTGCCTGTGCCAAGATAATCTGAATTGCTCTACAGAGGACTACCCTGTGGCCCTCAAGACCTGAAGGACTGCCAGTAGGGAAGTGAGTTGCACTGAGCCATTTGCACTGCTTTATAGATTAACTGTTTATTTCTTATGTTATATAAATAGAGAGAAATTGATAGATATTGATGTATAATCATATGTTCTGGTTTGTTTGTTTTTTCATCTAGAGAACCCTTTCTAACATAATCACAACATAATGGAATCACGGCCGGGCTTTCCTGAATCTCGTCACACATCTGAGCACAAAGGGAAACACTTATCTGTCATCCCTAAAGCTCCTTTCCCCTAGGATATTGCAGAATATTTGGAAAGGAGTAAAGGGTACTTCGACGTTTTCATCCAGAATTAGAGATTGAATTAAAACAAACAAAAAACCCTAACAACAAGGTTGTTTATGGTGTTAAAAGAAACCACAGAAATACAGTAATTTTTCCTCCCCAAAGGAAAAATTACTGTATATACTCGAATATAAGCTGACCCGAGTATAAGCCGAGGTACCTAATTATTACCTGGGAAACCAGAAAAACTGATTGACTCGAGTATAAGCCTAGGCTGGAAAATGCAGAAGCTATTGGTGAGTTTCAATAATCAAAACAAGTGAAAATAAAATTACTAAAAATTGAGACATCAGTGGGGGTAATGTATTCAAATATTTATTTTAAATAAAAAACAAATAAAAGGACAACAAGTCATTTAACATTAGTAAACCAACACAGTAAGTGGAAAATAGGATCAACAAAAACAATAAGGTATGAACAATGATACCTTAAGGGTACTATTCCCTGAGTTCAATCAGCAACCTAGCTAAAATGTAAAGAGTAAAATCCTTCAAAACTGGATTCCTCATCATCATCCGTATCCTAATGCAGAGCTTCAGCTGGTGTGAGGTCATCATAGATGCTGTCCTCACTGAGATCGCCGTCATCACCATCACTGCTGTCATTTTCACACAAAACACAGTCTTCACTGCCATTAGCATTACTAATACTACATTTCTGGAAGGCACATCACAACATATCTTCTGGAATGTCTTCCCATGCATCTAGAAACCACTTTGCTTTTAACTCTGTCAGGCTTCATGAGATTTCCTCCTTTTGTTAGTCAGGTTTGGCCAGATGACATCCATTCATGCCACATCCTTCACACATGGTTTTTAAAAGGCTTATTCAAAGATACATCCAGAGGCTGCAGTACAGATGTAAGCCCACCTGGAATAACGGCTAAAGTAACTTTAATAGATTTTGCCATTTTTTTTAATGTCATCCGACAGTTGGGCTCTGAACATATCCCAAACAAGTAGTGATGGCTTTTTCTTTAAGGCTGCTCCTGGTCATCGGTTCCAAATTTCTTACAGCCATTTTTTTTTTGTTCCGTCTTCATCCATCCAGCCTTTAACATGTGCATGCACAGTAATTCTTGGTGGGAAATTGATCTTCTTAGGCAAAGTCTTCCTTTTAAAAATAATGACAGGGTGGAGCTTAGTTCCATTAGCCAAACATGATAGAACAACTGTAAAGTGTTTGTTTGTTTTTTTCATTTCCTGTGGTTTTGAGAAAAATGTCTTTTTTTCTCCTAAACTTGCCACAGTTCTGTTGCTTGGAAGATAAAAAGTTATGGCAGTTTCATCCACATTCCCAATATCTGCCAGGTCAAAGTTATAAATCCTTCTTTGTTTTATAATAAATGACTGGAATGACATAATTTTTTCTTCAAGGTCTTGTGACAATTTCTGGGAAATCTTTGTTCTTTGTCTCAAACATAGTAGGCCAAACCTATTCATGAAGTGGGTACACCATCCTTCTGATGCAACAAATTTTTCAATGCCTGGTGCTTTATATTTGTCATCCTTAGCCATCTGTAGAACACGTATGTGGATTCCCATGCGTGTTACACAGTAACTATTTTGATGATACTCCATAATCCATTTATGCAATTCACTCTCTAGAGCCCCACAAAAAGAAATTAAACCACAATGAGCTTTTTTTAGCTTTGGAATCTGTTTCAAGTCAGCCTTCATTTTCCTCCATTCCCTTACTTGCTTTTCATCAACATAGAATTCACTACTTGCAATACTGTTATTGCTCTCTTCTGCTCCTCACACAACCTTCATTTTGAAACCAGGCTCATATGACTGGCGTTTTTGTTTTGGTTGAAGAGTATCCATATCTAATAGGATAAAAAAATAAGACTTTGAAAAAGATTTTTCATGGTATTGCCCCCCACCCCCTACATGATGCGTTAGATGGTAGGAGGGGCAGGAGGGAGTCTGTGTAGATGGGGCATGCAGGATGTAAATTAGCATAGACACCAGAGGGGAGAGACAAAGCACAGCCACAGAAACATCCTTACCAGTTCAGCTGCCAGCGAAAGTGAATCAGTATGGGTGCTTCTGCCAATTGGAGCTGTCCATATCTTAGGACGGCTGTGATTGGTTAAATGTGAGTAAACAAACATTCAAAGACCTGCAGTGTCAACGCGACTTTGAATGAACAGTGGACAAACGGCAATCACCCACAAGATAACGGGCGCTCATCCCGTTACCAGGGGGTGAAGGGTGCAGCGAACTGTTACACCTCACTGGGGTACCACTGACCCATGTATATGCCGAACTCCAGGTTTTCAGCACATTTTTGTGCTGAAAATCTCAGCTTATAGACGAGTATATATGGTAGTACCCAGGTGTATGTTGGGCTCAATGTGTTCTGAGAGCCCCCTGCTGACAGCATCCCATCACACATACAGGAGAGGTATTCGATGAGCTTACACTGTCTTCCACCTTTTGGGGACCACAGAGAAACATTTTCTCTGATCCAAAGCATTCGTGCTCATTGTCAGAGGTGTTCCCTGGAGTTCTCTCAGCTGGTTTCCTGCCATGGGCAGTAGAGCTACCAAAGTGCTCAGCACAGCAGTTTTCGCTGACCAGCCACTGCAGTCCTTACCCAGGCTCCTGTCCTCACTTCTTTCTTCACTTGCTCCAGGAAGGGGTGGGTCTCTAACACCCCTGCAGGACAGCTTTCTTCTTGAGGTTAGTTTTAGGCCCGGTCTCACACTGACTCTCCCACACAGTGAAAGCTTTGTGGAGGACTGAAGGTTGCAAGCACTCTGAATTGGTTGAGTTGGTTGTAGTGGAAGGAAGTATGATCTATAGATATTGATATTTATATTAGATTTGATATGCCACAACAAAGTATTCATTAAAAAATATATCTGACTGAAAGACATTGAACAGAGTTTAGGCTTTATTCTTTCCAAAGGTGGAGCGAAAGTTTTTGAAGCAGACTTTTATTCAAAGTAATTGAAGTATTAGATTTATAGCTATTTATTCCATGTTAAGGAGGAAATTATCAAGCCAGAATTCTTTTGTCTGGGTTTGTGTTATACGTATGATAGGGAACTTTGCAAATATTGGTAATTGTTTAACACAATGATAATCTAATGTTACTGAATTATGCATGAGAAGAATTTTGCAAATGGCCTTTTGTTACATATATGTATCATGAAAAAATAAGTGACAGATAGTCACACATAATTATAAACTGATGGAAATTCATCCCAGTATAACAACATTCAAAAAACAAACAAACATTTAAATAATGAACAGTAAAAGAGATTTTGATATAAGCCAGGAACTTGAATTTACAAAAAACTTCTAGCAATGGAATAAATAATCTTTATTTAATTTTCCCCCTAACCATTTTATTGGGTACTAATAGAGATATCATATCATTCCACAGTTCACTCACATCAAGCAGTATTGTACAATTGCTACCACAATCAGTTTCAAAACATCATCTTCCTTCTTGAATTCCTTGACTTCAGTTCCCGTAATGTCCTCCCATGCCACCACCCACCGAAACCCTTAATCTACTTGCTTTCTCTATATGTTTATCAATCCCAAGTTTTATCTACTGTAAAACAGAAAAACATAAAACAAAAATTCAAGAGTGTTACCTGCAACAACAAAATATACCTGAGATAAACTCCAATAGGAATTGGAAATTGGGGAAGCTGACAATCTGTTGCCTCCTTCTCTGGAGTCCATGACAGAACCAGACATGATTAGCATCAAATTGTCAGTCTGGCTACTGGGGTATGATGACCTTGCTGAATGACTGCCTTTCCAGGTCTTCTGTATTCAAAAACACTCCTTAGTGTCTGGTGTCCTACAGCCTACCCCCTCTACCTTCGGCTGAACCCATGCTAACAGTCCCCAAACTGATTGTTATGCACATTACATGGAACACACAAAACAGCAGCAACAACAAAACAAACTCACTATTTCCTGCAGATTTGAGCTCATAGCATAAACCCATTTCTTTATCTTTGCTGTTGTGGAGGGAACACAGTTCTTCAACTGCAGCACAAAAGAGGGATACTTGCAAACCCCCATCCCCGCACTGGCCCCAGGGTGAAACCACTGACTGTGGAGATTTGTGCCCACTCCTGATGAGGAGCTAGCTCTATCTCTTCTCTGTGAGAGCAAACTGCTGTTGCATCCAACGCTTCTGTGTAAACTGTGTTTTGCTGGCGACTTCTCAATTGGTTCAACAGAAATATAATATTATGATGACCTTACACTACAAAATAAGGGAATGTCCAGTTGTCTACAGATTGGACATCCCCTCACAGGTTCACAAGGAAGAGATGACCCAGTCAGGGTGCAGTATAGCTCCGATGAAACATAGAACTTTCCTCTAGTTATTTAATGCTCTCCCCTCCCACTATTATGACCCCAATTCTACCTTACAAATCCTGGTAGACCAAAACATGTACACTGCTACAGATAAGAGCTCACAACACAGGGAATCCAAGACAGATAAAACCCTCAGGACCAATAATAAGAGTAGGGATAAAGGAGGATAGCAGGGAGGTGGGGCGGAGAAAGAGGGAATGATCACAATGATCTACATATAATCCCCTCCCAGGGGGACGAAAAGCAGAAAAGTGGGTGAAGGGAGACAGCGTTTGGTGTAAGGCATGAAAAAATATTATAAACTATCAAGTTTTCATGAGGGAGGGTGGGAGTGGGTGGGAAATGAGCTGATACCAAAGGCTCAAGTAGAAAGAATATGTTTTGAAAATGATGATGGCAATATATGGACAAAGGTGCTTGACACAATGGATATATGTATAGATTGTTATAAGAGCTGTTCAAGACCCCAAAAAATGATATATAAAAAGGAATAAATCAACTGGAAGGATAAATAAGTTTATTTGTATAAAGTTACATAGAAAATTGAAGAACAACCAATAAAATGTATATTTAAAAGGAAAACCATTAACATGTTATTAAAATATTATACATAATAGTATAAATGATGTTACAGATAAAAAGGGCATAATTAAAATAAAAACAGAATGTAATAATTTCTTTGGAGACCAGAATAATGGAAAGAATTGAGCAATTCCTGACAATAATATTAACTATGATTAGACAAAATACAGAATACACAGAAAAAAAACTAATGGAGATCAGCAACCAAAATAAGATACAAATTGAGAAACTCAATTACCATAACACACTAGCAGCAAGTGAATTCTGACTCATAGCGACCCTCTAGGACAGAATAGAGCTGCTCCTCATTTTCAGACACTGCCTTTTTCAAACTGAGAAATTGGCAAAATTTATTATGAAATATGTATTAGAAACAGCATGTTATCAATATTAAGTACATTTTTCATATGAAATATTTTAAGAAGTTATTTTCAGAAGTATACAAAATAAAAACCTTTTAAATCATTTTGTCAGCAAATAAGATCCTTAAACCTTTTCTTTTTTCCCCTCATTCAAACCATTTTATTAGAATCAAATCTAGACATCATACCATTCTGTCGTTCAGTCTTATCAAGCTGTGTTCACAATTCCTACCACAACCTGTTTGAAAACATTTTCTTCCTTCTTGAAATCCTTTACATTAGCTCCCTGTGTTAGACAGGGTTCTCTAGATAAACAAAACCAGGGTACTTATGATTGTGTGTGTGTGTATGAATATAACAGTTAATTAGGCCACACAGCAGTCTAGAGGGCTCAGTTCAATTCATTTCCATGGGAAAAATAATATACTGGAAGGCCTTTAACTCACAACGACCACTGGGTCCAGGATCAAGGAAGCAGAGAGCTGAGTCTTCCATAGAGCAATGCAGACAGTCTGGCCACAGGCAGCAAACAGCAGGGTGGGTGAACAACAATCATCAGGATGACAAGTTCCAACAGTCCCAAGCTCAAGTGATGTCTACAACAGCAACGTGGAGAAGCTAGTCTCAAAGGAAACTCAAGCTCTAGCGACATGATCTACAGGTTGTCAGCCCCACAGGCAGTGTAGCTTAGGAGTTGAGGAAGAGAACAAGCTAAGGCAGCCACACACTGGTCTGATTATCAGAGAGCAAGAGAGATACCAGTGACCTTTCTGAGCCATTTATCTCTTTGCTCTCCAATCAAACTGCAACCTTATTAATACCACATGTTCCTATTGGCCAGGTTGGCACATAAATCTACCAATCACATTCCATTTTACCACCATTTCCCTTACTGTGGCCCCAGGAACCCTTATTCTAGTTATTATCTCTGTAGATTTCCCCATCTTGGGTTTCATAAATCAAAAAACAGAAAAAGACATAAGAGGGAATCAAAAAGGCTACCAACAATGACAAAATACAACAGGTATAAACCCCTACATGAAAAAAAAATCCAGAAAGTATTAAAACCCAGAATAAGCAAAAGTGTATCAAAATGGAAATATTAAACTACGTATAGGTAAACTTAATAAGGAATGGTATATGTATCAAATGTTAAATAGTAAATATGCAAAGGTGTATTATAGTAATATTTTAGGTATTCACACTTGGTTAACAGAATTAATCTCAATTCCTGCAACTCATTATCAGGGATGTTGCTGATTACATTTGAGTAAGTTTAATGCTCCGTGCCTCCGTGTACAACAGCACAAATACATAAACTGAGAAGTCCTGAACCGTCCTCATTTGATCCTAAGTCTGAGACCATTTTTGCAGCCACCCCCGTCTGTGCATCTAATTCAGGGTATTCTTCTATTTTGCTGACACTCTACAATAGAGGATGTTCTTCTCTAGGAACTGGTTGCCCTGAAAACATATTCAAAATATGTGAGAAGTCTCATTATTCTCAATTCTAAAGAGCATTCTGAGATACTGGTCTGCCATTTCCTCTTCTTGTGACACATCTTCTATTTTATTTTGGAATCAAAGTTGTCCTTCCATTGAGTTCGCTTCATTATGACCCCAAAGAGCAATTTCACAAAAGTCATGTCACAAGTTTAGCATCAGAAGTCACTGAAATTATTTTCTCAGACATAAGAATATTAATCAATCAGTATCCACAGTGCACATTGCAGAGAGACACATCCAGAGATGTGTTATCCTGGGTTTTAATAGGGCAATGAGCTCAGGCCTTTTAAAATCATGCATTTTACTCATGAATCTATAAATGTCTGTATTTCATCGTCAACATACTTTGACTAACAGGGTGAGAATGACCACGATAATCTGCTTGTCAAGAAGGAAAATGAATCACATAGGATGACAATGGAGGATCATTGTCACTTTTAATATTTGTACTGCAAACAGAGAATTCTAGTTCCTCTTTCGAAGCCTGCAGTGAGAAGAACACTTAGGGGGAAAAAAAGAGAAACCTGTTCTGGGGATGCTGAAAGCTGAGCGAGGAAACCCTAATTCCAACAGGAAATCCTCCTTCATTCACCTCTGCCTGCTTCTCTAGGGCTGGGTGTCCATGTTCAGTGGGTCCTGCACGCCCCCTACTGCCCAGTGTCTTCCCTGCAGGGGAGTTTTGTGTTTGGGCTCACACTGACTTCACTTCACTCTGTTCCTTGTACAGTAATAAAGGGCCATGTCCTCAGCAGTCACAGAACTCAGCTGCAGGAAGAACTGATTCTTCGATGTGTCTCTGGTGATGGAGAGTCAGCTTTGGAAGGACGGGTTATATTTTGTACCACCATTATACCATAAGCTTCCCATCCACTGCAGCCCCTTCCCAGGAGTCTGGTGGATCCAGCTCGAGTCATAACTCCTACTTGTGATGGAGACACCAGAGACAGTGCAAATGAGGGACAGCTTCTGGGAGGGCTTCACCAGTCCTGGACCTGAATCCTGAAGCTGCATCTCTGATAGAACTTCTGTAAATAAAGATAATTGATCTCTGTCAGTCACTTGCAGTCACAACCATCCACATAGACTCAACACCGACATCTGAGACCCTCACCTTGGGGAACTGTCACCAGGCACAGGAGAACACACAGCAACAGCATCTTTAGGCCTCAGCTGTGCTTTCCCAAGAGATAGACAGCCCTGTCAGAAGAGAACTGATAGCTTTCAGTGCCCAAGTTGTGGGATTTTAACCGTGTGCCTGAAGAATGATTTGCATAGCAGGGAGACATATGCTTATAAATAGAGGCTCCTTTTTTTCTTCTGAGCCATTGTAGGGTAATTCTTCTTTTGAACTCATCTGTGTGTTAGTCTGCAATGAGAGAGCACTTCACCTAAAAGGTATGTGCGAATGTACAAAGGAAAGCCCAGCATTTCTGAGCCCAGTATTCTCTCCCTTCAGCCCTTCATTGCTCCTGCCCTGACTGAGGCTCTTATATATCCTGTACATTGGAGATTGGGCAGTATAGGGTTCCTTGGAACCAGCAGGTACACCCCAGAGTATCTCCCATTACCTCACACTCTCCAAAACCCAATTTTTCTTTATGCACGGATGACTTTTAATCAACCTCCTCAAAGTCCTTGGTAATTTTCCTATGTGGTAATAATATGTTTTAGTAATATTAATACCAGACCAATTCCAAGGAGTTGGGGGTTGATGATGCCTCAAATATCCAACTCTTCCATGATGTCATTCAGCACCATTTCCCACCTATTCCTTGCCTACATATATTTCCTTGTGTTTCTTGAATGTAAATTGCAACAACATCCAACAAAACCCCTTGAATGCTTGAGGAAATGCTCAAGTGTTGGTGGGTGTACTTCAGTCCATATCCCTAAGGTCAGGTGGTCATAAGCCAGATGTGGGGTCTACAAGATGTCCTCCACGTCGGACTCTGTATTTTATTAAGGCAACAGATGCCCTGAGGCTCTGGCAGGATGTCTCCAGTAGGCATTGGCCTCCTACTGATGTGAATCAGCACGGTCTTTTCCAGATTTGGGCCATGATCATCACAAACCCCACCGCTCTTACAAGCACCACTATCACTACATCCCACTACCTGATGGCTAAGGAAAACCTCAGTGTAAGAAGAAGCTGCTACCCAGAAAAGTTGAGCCCCAGAAAAGACAAGGTTGTAACTCTGTACTCTATAAGAACTGCAAGATTCTGAAGAGAAACCCTTTGTTTGGCAGAGAGCATTCCAAAGAGTGTAAAACCTGTCAAGTGCCATGACTTAAAGTAAAAAGTTACATCAGAGAAGGGAGTGGGAAATAATTGTTTAATAGGGCAAAGTAAGGATATGAGCCAAGGACAGTATTTCATATCTTGAACCAAAATATGTTGAGTTGAGACCTAAAGGCACTCTGGATTAAATGAAGTCCATACAGGTCCTCAAAATTTGTGGAATAAGCACAGACATTTTTAAATGTCCCTTACCCAGAGGACTCTGGGTCACCTGAAATTTGAGCACATACAACCAAAGTCTTCCTCTCTATTTATGCTTTACTTATGATTCCCCACAAACTGCTCAGGGATCACAACCTTGAATTTATTACCAACACTCACATATTTTCTGAATTTGGAATATTTTTCATATTATTGCCCATAAAATCACTAGCACTATCTCTAGTTATACATGTTAAAAATGTTATGCCCATTCAGATTTTGTTCTCATTGATATCAAAGATCACAAACATTTTTCTCCATTCTTAGAGTTGACACCAGTCATTTACTGTATGGTTAAACTGCATATGTCAATGGGGGAAATTCAAGCACAAGTTGGTGGTCACTTGACCTCTCTGGGCCAGAATTTGCTGAGGAGAATAAGCTTTTTCAAAAATGATTCTTGATTTTCCATATGATCCAGGAATTCAAGCACATGACAAGCTAATATTTTGCCATGGGAATTCCTTGAATTAGTTCAGTTTTGCATGCAGATGGGTATGGCATTACTTGAGCATGATCATTCCAGAACAAAGTTATCTCATTACTGGAGGTTAGCAGACCAATTTAAGTTTCACATCATGATGCAGCTGCACACTAGTCCAGCTCACCTCCATCTCTGAGTGTGAAAGCCATGATATTCCAATCCCATGACAGTGAGCGTAATGTTTGACATTATAATGCTTAATTCTAACTAGTAAGAGTGTGATTACTTCATCTCAAGACTTTTAACATGTTTCCAGATATTGTGCTTGATAATGCATAAGGATGACCTTTAACATCATAGAATGGCACAGTAACTGTAACAAAGGCCTCATACATGACAACTGTGAGGATGAAGTAAGATCTATGCTCCTTTCTGTTTTATCTAGTGTTGCTGTGATTTCAGACAGATTTAATCGGACTCAAAACAGCAAAGTGAAATGTCAATGACAAACATTTCACTCAATGGAGAGGAAACAAAAGCATTCACCTTTCAAATTGGAACCATATAAGGATACCATTTAATACCAATCTTGTTTCACATGGTGCTATATCCCTTAACTATAGCTATCAATCATATAATGTAAAATAAAGGCATTCAAAATGACAGCAAAGAAGTAAAACTCTCTATAATTGCTGACTATATTACTCTAAACATAGAAAACCCAAAAGTCCTAGTAGAAAATTATTGGAACTAATTGAAAGGTTAAGCAATTTCACAGGTTATAAGGTCAGCATAGAAAAATAAGTTTGGGAGCTGGGGAAGATGGCCGACAGGGACACCGGCATACTCTGAGAGCTCCTCCAAACAAAGCGGGATTGGCGACCAGGTAGCTGAATAGTAAGAGTCTGGTGAGTGAAATATCCCCCTGGGACAGCACCCCACGTATTTGTCCTGAGCAGGGGTCTAGGTGAAAGAGGACCGGACTAGTGGGACATCTCTGGCCACTAAGCTGCCGTGAGCTCACTGGCGACCGGCCTAGGCTCCATCCCCAAACCGGACGCCAGCCCAGAGCCGCTTGCCTGCCCTGCCTAGACAGGCGCAGCAGGTCACGCTCCCCTACTCCAGCGGCCCACTCCCCACTCGCGGATCCCCACTGGGAGAGAAGCTTTCCTCTCCCGCAGTTCCCCTCTCCCCGCAGGGCAGCGATCTGCCCTCGGGCCCACGTCCCTCCCTCCATTCATCCAAGCTCAGGGGAGCAGACCCGCGGGTTGTCTGGCGACCCCCACGGGGGACCATCCACCTGCACCGCTGCCGCGGACCTCTCCACCTGCCCTCCGTGCGCCGGCCTCCCACCCCCGCCCGCCCCCGCCAGCCCCTGGCAGCCTAGCGCCAGCTCCACTCCTGGCGGGGACCCTGCGCTGAGCACTTCCCGCCAACAGGAGCCATAGCCCAACCCGCGCCTGTCCCGGACCCTGAGCTTCCGCAGAGCGCCGCACCCCACGCTGCTGAGTCTGCCCACCAAGGGCCCCTCCCTGCGCAAGGCACAAGAGTAGGTGCCCTCCCCAGGGTGCTGCGGGGACCCCGGCAGAGGCGACTCTGAACCTGAGCGGAGGAAGGGCGCCATTGCCCCCTGCAGTTTCGCGCCAAAAGG
Organism: Tenrec ecaudatus; assembly: GCF_050624435.1. Taxonomy (NCBI): domain Eukaryota; kingdom Metazoa; phylum Chordata; class Mammalia; order Afrosoricida; family Tenrecidae; genus Tenrec; species Tenrec ecaudatus. The sequence goes on from NW_027459678.1 coordinate 101,735, forward strand.
GCGGAGAGTGAACACCATTGTTCCCTGAAGTGTCGCGCAGCTGCCTGCGCAGCTATCCGAGGGGCCTCCCCGCGCCCGCTCACAGCCCGGGCAGATCAAACATTCCACCTGCAGTGGAGCCTGGGTCTCGGCTTTGCAGTCCCTGAGGAGCCGTCAGTGAGCTCCAGCCAGCTCTCACCACCTGGGGCCCTGTTGGGTCCCCAGTGCCAGCCCTAAGCCTGCCACAGCCCGCCCCAGCCACCCCAGGAAATGGCACAGTGGCCTGAGCCTCCACACAATAAGGTTACTCCTGTCTCCCAGAAGCATGGGGCCTATTAAAGGATCAAGGAAAAATCAACAGACCACATCACTCCCAACAAAAAAATCAGAGAAACGAGGCACTTTAACAGACCTAACGTCACTCATAGAAGAAACAGATATAGATCAGCCACAAAAGGAAATCTTCAGAACTCTGCTTGCAGTAATACAGGAGCTAAGAGAAGCAAACCAAAATAAGGATGCAACGATAGAAGGGATGAAATGCACAATAGAGGGGATGAAGTCCACAATAGAGGGGATGAATACTATCCACCAAAAGGAACTGCAGAAACTAACAGAGGAGGTAGCAGAGGCCACACAAAAGGTCACAGAAGCTATATCTAGGCTTGAGGAGGCTGAGAACCGTATCAGTGAACTCGAGGACGCTCAAACCAAACGAAGCAAGCGAGAAAAACAATCAGATAGGAAAATTAAAGAAACAGAAGACAGCCTGAGATCAATGACAGATGCTATGAAGAGGAATAATATTTGAATAATCGGTCTACCGGAACACAACATAACACACAAATCGACCGCCAAGATAGCAAAGGAATTCCTGGAAGAAAATTTCCCCAACCTAACAAAGGAGAATCCGACTCTCATACAGGAAGCAGAGAGGACGCCGGCTAAGCTAAACACCAAGAAGAACACGCCAAGACATATAATTGTAAAATTATCCAACTTAGAGGAAAAAGAGAAAATTCTACGAGCATCAAGAGAAAGGAAGACAGTCACATACAAAGGAGCGCAGGTAAGAATATGCTCAGACTTATCAGCAGAAACCATGCAGAGGAGGAGAGAATGGAGCAACATCTTCCAAAAACTGAAAGATAAAAATGCCTCCCCAGAATCCTATACCCTGCCAAGTTATCCATTAAGATAGAGGGTAAGATAAGGGTCTTCCAGGACAAGGAAGAACTCAAAAAATATACTGCAAGTCACCCGACCCTGCAGAACATACTGGCTGACTCACTATGGCCAGAAGATCAAGCTCCAACTAGAACCACCAGGAGACCACCATATAGCCCATCTCCATCTAGAAGCCAACATGCCAGCAACACGTACCAGGACAACACGGTCTCAGATGGAAAAGAGGACAGGATAGAAACCCTCCACTCAAACGCAGTACACTGATATGAAGGAAGATAGGTAAAGACCCAAAACACAAAACAGAATATGGCAACCATGAAGCCAGAGATTGTAATAATCACTCTGAATACAAATGGGCTCAATTCATATGTTAAAAGAAAGCGGCTGGAGGATTGGATTAGAAAACATAACCCATCAATCTGCTGCCTGCAAGAGACACACCTTAAGCAAGCAGACAAGCATATGCTGAGAATAAAGGGCTGGCAGAAAGTTTACCAAGCAAATGGTAACTCCAAGAAGGCAGGAGTGGCTATCTTAATCTCCGACAAAATGGATCTCAAGATCCAAAACATAAAAAGAGACAAAGAGGGACATTACATAATGCTCAAAGGCTCAGTAAACCAGGAAGCAATAAGCATACTGAATATTTACGCACCTAATAATGGTGCGGCAAATTTCGTCAAACAAACTATTAAAAAAATGACAGAAGAAATCACGGAAACAACAATAATAGTGGGGGACTTCAACACTCCACTATCAGAGAAAGACAGGTCACAGGGAAAGAAGCTCAGCAAAGAGGCCAGAGAGCTAAACAATGTAATTAGGCAACAGGGCCTGATAGACATCTATAGAGCCTTTCATCCAAAAGCAAAAGGTTTCACATTCTTCTCCAATCCACACGGATCTTTCTCAAGAATAGATCACATGCTGGGGCACAAGGCCAGCCTGAGTAAATTCAAACACATAGATATTATCCAGACGTCTTTCTCAGACCACCATGCCATAAAGCTGGAGATTAATAGGAGGGCACCCAGAAAAGCAAGGGCCACCAATTGGAGAATAAACAACGATCTCGTGCGACATGAATGGGTTAAGGTCCAGATCAGAGAGGATATCAGGAAATTTCTAGAAACTAATGAGAACGAGCATACAACATATCAAAACTTATGGGACACTGCAAAGGCAGTTATCAGAGGTAGCTTGATATCACTGAATGCATACATGAAAAAAGAAGAAAGGCGTATGACAGATATGTTAACACAAAACCTCCAACAACTAGAACAGAGTCAACAGAACTACCCCTCCAATAGCAAGAGAAAAGAAATAATAAAAATCAGGGCGGAGTTAAACCAGTGGGAAGACAAAAGAACAATGCAAAGGATTAACGCAACTAGAAGCTGGTTTTATGAACGAATTAATAAAATTGACACTACCCTGGCAAAGCTTACCAAAGGTAGAAAGGAGCAATCATCAATAGCCAGGATGAGGGATGAATCGGGGGCAATAACAACAGACCCCAATGAGATAAAAAGGATAATCACAAAGTACTATGAAGATTTGTATTCTAATGAATTCAGAAACCTGGAAGACATGGATAAATATTTAGAAAAACAATCTATCCCTAGATTATCTGAGACAGAGATCAAGGACCTCAACAAACCCATAGCGAAGGAAGAAATAGAGAGTGTCATCAAAAACCTACCAAGGAAAAAGGCCCCAGGGCCAGATGGCTACACAGCAGAATTTTACCAAACATTCAGGGAAGAGCTGACACCGATCCTCCACAAAGTATTCCATAACATAGAAAAGAACGGCAAGCTCCCAAACTCATTTTACGAAGCCAGCATTACTTTGATACCCAAACAGGGAAAAGACCCCACAGGTGTAGAGAATTATAGACCAATATCTCTAATGAACATAGATGCAAAAATCCTTAACAAAATATTGACCAATAGAATACAAAGGAACATCAAACATATCATTCACCACGACCAAGTAGGATTCATCCCAGCGATGCAGGGATGGTTTAACATCCGAAAATCCATCAATATCATACACCACATCGAGAAGAAAAAGGATAAAAACCATATGATAATATCCATAGATGCAGAAAAAGCATTTGACAACATCCAGCATCCATTCCTAATCAAAACACTCATGAAGATAGGATTGGAAGGTAAGTTCCTCAAGCTCATACAAGCTATCTATGAAAGACCAACAGCCAACATCATAGTCAATGGAGAAAAGACAAGAACAATACCACTGAAAAAGGGTACAAGACAAGGATGCCCCCTGTCCCCTCTTCTATTCAATATCGTTTTGGAGGTTCTGGCTAACAACATAAGACAGCGGAAGGACATCAAAGGGATCCAGTTGGGAGAGGAGGAGGTGAAACTATCGTTATTTGCAGATGACATGATCCTATACATTGAAGACCCCTAAAACTCCACAGTTGGAATACTTACAGCAATAGAGGAATACGGAAGAGTAGCAGGATACAAGATCAATAAACAGAAGTCGGTAGGGTTTCTATACACATCGGACAGGGCCATGGAAGAGGCGATTAAGAGGGAAGTACCCTTCACAGTAGCCAAGAACAAACTGAAATACCTAGGAATATAGTTAACAAAAAATACTAAAGACCTTTATAAGCATAATTATAAAACCCTATTACAGGAAACCAAAAGTGACCTTCACAAATGGATGAAGCTCCCCTGCTCATGGTTAGGTAGGCTGAACATAGTAAAGATGACAGTTCTTCCTAAAGCACTCTACAAGTTCAATGCTATACCAATCCAATTACCATCAACCTTCTTCAAAGAATTGGAAAAACTGACCACCAACTTCATATGGAGAGGGAAGAAACCCAGAATTAGCAGAGAACTCCTCAAGAAGAAGGACACAATTGGAGGACTCGCCCTACCTGATTTTAATGCCTACTACACAGCTACAGTGGTCAAAACAGCATGGTACTGGCACAATGATAGACACTCAGACCAGTGGAAAAGAATAGAAAGCCCAGGAGTAAAATCATCAGCATATAGACAACTGATCTTCGACAAGGGTCCCAAAAACGTCAAGTGGGAAGCAGATGCCCTCTTTAATAAGTGGTGCTGGAAACAATGGATATCCACATGTAGAAAGTTGAAACAAGACGTCTACCTCACCCCATGCACAAGAATACACTCAAGGTGGATCACAGATCTAGAAGTCAAACCCCAAACCATCAGGACCATTAAGGAGGGAATCGGGACTAATCTCAGAGCACTGGCCCAGGGAGCACATAGGCTCACTGCAACAGGTAAGGGGACACACACAGGTGATCTGGAAATCGACAAATGGGATCTAATAAGAATAAAACACCTGTGCACCTCGAAAGACTTTGCCAAGAGGGTGACAAGGCAACCCACAGACTGGGAGAAGATTTTTAGTAATGACACGTCAGACAAAGGGCTCATTACTAAAATCTACAACACCATCATGACCTGCAAAAAGAGGAAAACAGTTAACCCCCTAAGGAAGTGGGCAAAAGAAATGAGAAGAACTTTCACTAGAGAGGAGATCAATATGGCCAATAAATATATGAGAAAGTGCTTGAAGTCCCTTGCCATAAGAGAAATGCAAATCAAAACAACCATGAGATACCACCTAACACCCCTGAGGCTAGCCCAGATCAGTAAATCAGAGAGCAACAAGTGTTGGAGGGGCTGTGGTGAAGTAGGAACCCTCCTCCACTGCTGGTGGTCGTGCAGATTTGTACAGACACTGTGGAAAGCAATCTGGCGATACCTAAAGAAAATGGAAATTGATCTACCTTACGACCCAGCCATCCCTCTACTGGGCATATACCCGGTTGAAGCAGCAAATAAAACACGACCGGTCATATGCGCTCCAATGTTTATTGCGGCACAATTCACAATAGCAAAGACTTGGAAACAGCCTAAGTTTCCATCGATAGACGAGTGGATTAGCAAACTTTGGCACATACACACAATGGAGTATTATGCAGCACTGAAAAGCACCGATGAGCACATGAAACACGTTATTTCATGGGAAGAGCTGGAAGGAATTATGTTAAGCGAGGTAAGCCAGACCCAAAGGGACAGGTACAACATGAGTCCCCTGAGGTAAGTACAATCAGCATGACAGAAATGGGGCATTAATCCACCCAAGGGGAGGGTATGGTTTATATCTCCACAGGGAAAGTGGGACCAGACTTCAACCCAGTGTCGCAAGGTGTGAATGCAATATCCCGGCGTGGAGGAGGGAACCGGTGGAGAGGTCTGGGAGGCTGGCCCCAGCACCATAAATTAAGTGGATTTCTGCCCCTCCCCCGAAAAGAATTTGTTCCAAAGGACGACATTGACTCTGCAGCTATAGGAGATGGACATATTTGATCAGAGCACACGGGAGCAGATGAAGGGGCAGGAGGAGAGAGTGGAGCACAGCCTGGCCCACCAGGCCGTGATGATGATGTTCCTGAGTAGAGCAGCCAGTCCACAGAGAGAACAACATGGCTGGCCCTACTATGAGACATGATGCCCCTCAGTGACTAAGGGCGATACAGGGGACAGCACCGGAGACACAGTGTGGGAATTGCACCTGACCTGATCCCACCACACCGAGGCAAATCACTGGGGGAGTGCAGCGGAACAGCAAGGGAATGGAGTGGCAAGGTCCCCAGGGAATGCTGAAAGTGGACTTTGGGGCCAGGGCGTGGTGCCCCAACAGACTGGACTGGAAAACGCTCCTAAGGGCCAGCAAACGATCCCTGAACTAACTACAAGCTTTTCTCTTGTGAACTGTTTTGTTCTGTTCTTTTTCAGTGGTTTGTTTTGGTTGTTTTGTTGTCTGGTTGTATACTGTTGCTTTGTGTTCCTCTGTCTAGTTTTCGTGCATGTTAGTGACTCCACAGGTCTGTCTGAATAGGACAGGCTGGATGAACTATCTGGAAGAAAAACAATGGGACCGACAGTTCCGGGGGGACTTGGGGTGGGGGGGTAGGGGGGGGTAAGGAAGTGGTGTTAACAAACCCAGGGACAAGGGAAAAACATGGGACCCCAAATGGTAGAGAAGGGGGAGTGGCAGGCCTGGTGGGAAATGATCAAGGGTAAGGTTGCTTAGAGAAGAGGTATACTCTAGCCCAGGTGGTGATGAAGCATGGTAGTAGGGCAGGAGGAAGGTCAAGGGAGATGGAGGAAAGAGCTAGGGGTCAAAGGGCATTCATGGAGGTCTAGACAAAGACATGTACATGCAAATATATACAGGAGGATGGGGAAATAGATCTATGTGTCTATATTTATAGGTCAAGCATTAAGGTGGCGGAAGGACCTTGGGCCTCTACTCAAACACTCCCTCAATGCATGAATACCTTCTTTTATTAAATTGGAACTCTATGATGCTCACTCTCCCGACACAACGGCTGGAACCAAAGTGGGTGAACAAGTAAATGTGGTGAAGAAAGCTGATGGTGCCCGGCTATCAAAAGAGATAGTGACTGGGGTCTTAAAGGCTTGAAGATAAACAAGCGGCCATCTAGCTCAGAAGCAACAAAGTCCACATGGAAGAACACACCAGCCTGTGTGATCGAGTGGTCCCAAAGGGATCAGTTACCAGGCATCAAAGAACAAAAAATCATATCATTGACTGCACACCTCCATGATAGGATCGCTGAAGACAAATGGGTGCACAAGCAAATGTGGTGAAGAAAGCTGATGGTTTCCGGCTATCAAAAGAGATAGTGTCTGGGGTCTTAAAGGCTTGAAGGTGAACAAGCGGCCATCTCGCTCAGAAGCAAAAAAGCCCACATGGAAGAAGCACACCGGCCAGTGCAATCACGAGGTGCCCAAGGGAACAGATATAAGGCATCATGCAAAAAAAAAAAAGATATAAGTGTGTGTATGTATGTGTATATATGTGTATATGTATATATGTATGTGTATATATATATCATATTAAATAAAGGGGGAAGTGCAGAGTGGAGACCCAAGGCCCAAGTGTCGGCCAATGGAGATCCCCTCATAGAGGGGTTTAGGAGAGGAGATGGGTTAATTAGGGTGTGAGGTAGTATCGATGAAGAACACAGCTTTCCCCCAGATCCTGGATGCTTCCTCCCCCCAACTACCATGATCCGAATTCTACCTTGCAGGGCTGGATAGGACAGAGGCTGTACACTGATACATATGAGGGTTGGAGGTACAGGGAATCCAGGGTGGATGATACCTTCAGGACCAAGGGTGTGAGGGACGATGCTGGGAGAGTGGAGGGTGAGTGGGTTGGAAAGGGGGAACTGATTACAAGGATCCACATGTGACCTCTTCCCTGGGAGAGGGACAGCAGAGAACCGGGGAAGGGAGACTCCGGATAGGGCAAGATATGACAAAATAACGAGGTATAAATTACCAAGGGCATATGAGGGAGGGGGGAAAGGGGAGGGAGGGGGGAAAAAAGAGGACCTGATGCAAGGGGCTTAAGTGGAGAGCAAATGCCTTGAGAATGATTGAGGCAGGGAATGTATGGATGTGCTTTATACAATTGATGTATGTATATGTATGGATTGTGGTAAGAGTTGTTTGAGTCCCTAATAAAATGTAAAAGAAGAAAAGAGAAAAAAATGATTAGGGCAAAGACTGTACAGATGTGCTTTATACAATTGATGTATGTATATGTATGAACTGTGAAAAGAATTGTATCAGCCCCAATAAATTGTTTAAAGAAAAAAGAAAAAAAAAGAAAAATAAGTTTGATTCCCACATACCTATAGAGAAAGCTCTCAAAAGGATATCAAGAATGCTACCATTTACAATAGCCAACTATAAGTAAAATAAATAGGAATAAACCTAAGCATAGAAGCAAGAATATTGTACAAATAGAACTATTAAAAAAGCAGTACTATAAGATACCAAAAGATACACACCTAATTAGAAAAAGGGGTCATGTTCATGAACAGGAATTCTTAACTTTGTGAGAGAAAAAAAACACACCCAAAGTGATCCATAATTGTGATGAAATTCTGGTTCAGATCCCAGCACCTTTCTTTAAGTACATAGTAATTACTCTCTAAGTTTTCAAATAAATTGCCCATCAAGTTTTAAAAGAAATGAAATAGACTCAGAATAAGCACAGTCAAAACTACCCCTCCATATCTTGGAGATACTGTTGTGTAGGGGATTGCACAGTACACTATTAATTGCAAGTTCTACAGTTCAAGACAACCATCTACTCCTCTGGAGACAGATGCAGCTTTCTTATCCTGAAAAGTTGTATTCTCATGATTTGTCCTGGGTGGCTGCTATGAATCTTAATCGACTCATCAGCAGGAAGTTGAATGTTTGAGAACTGGTGGCATGGGAGGGAAGTCCCTATAACTGCACCTGAGATCAATCTATGGGACAAAGGACAATCATCCTAAGCCATATTTTCAAGTGGATTATCTCTAGACTTTTGTCTCTGAATCCCTAAGACACTCCTCCAGATATGTCCACCAGAACAAAGACTCACTTATGTTTTAGGTTTTCTGGGTGTGAATTAGCCAGTTTCAAGAGAAGATACCAGAATGGATTTATCTATATACACAGTCAATGGTCAGACAACAGAGTCTACTTAATTAATCCAAGGTCGAAGATCTCAGAAGACAATTTCAAAAATATTGTCCCTTTGCAAATTAATGGATTGAAACTTTAGGACACAGCCAGATGGGACACTCGGCATCATCAGAAGGTAAAGGAGAAAAGAGGCAGACATTTCTGTGGCAAAGATTCCCTGATTCAGTAGGCTCTGATCCCGTGATTTGGGGGCAAAGGGGGGTGTATAAGAGGTGGGGACTGAATAGCATGTTAATGGGCATGATCCACGGGTCCACAAGGAAGAGACCCCAAAGACTGTACTTGAACAAGTTTGATGACACTCAGATGTCAAAGATGGGAGTGATGTGTCTGACCCACAGGTTATACATTGAATTTGTAGCCTCCCCAGAATCCAACATTTGCAATAATAAAATCACCAAGGTTAAAGTGTGCCTGCATTGTTTAATTTGAACAAATGCATCCACTAATTCACACATTAATTTATTCATTGTGAGGTCTGAGAGCTATTAACAGACCACATACTCTTCAACACTGAGGGAAAATTAGTAAATCAAGCAATTGAGATAGAAATATGGGCAGTCTTATCCTCAAAAGTGAAACTCACTGCAAGTGCATCTACTGTGACTCACAGGACCCCTCTAAGGCTCATTAGAACTGCTCCTTAGGCTTTCTCTGACTGGAAATATTTACAGGAGTAGACAACCTCATCTGACTCAGGAGGAACCATTGCCTGGATTGAATCCCGGATCTTGTGTTGAGCAACATAATACTTTTTCCGCCACAGCATCACGTCTCTTTCTATTTCTACACCAAGAGTCGTACATGACAGGTTTTTTTTAATATAACTTTGAGAACCCACATCATGATGTTTTCCATATTATTATATGAATATAAACTCTGGAATAAGAATAATAAGGGCCATAGAAAACAATGGTGGCTTTTGACTTATGGTGCTTGCAAAGAATGTTGAAAGTGCCTGGGTGGGCTGACAATAAAACACACAGATCTGTTGTGAAGGGAGTAGAGGCAGAGAGTCCCTCAGAATTAAGGACAGTGAGATCTTGTTTCCTGTACTTCGGACATGCTATCATGACACCAGTCCCTTGAGAAAGACTTCATCCACGATAAAGCAGGGGAATCAGTGACGAAGGAGGCACATCATGAGATGTATTGACTCAGTGGCTGTAATAAGGAGCTCAAAATATTAATGGTGATTATGTGGCTGAACTAGGTATTATTTAGTTCTGTTCTCCATTGAATCACCGAGAACTGAATCACTTAACACCATCAAAAATGAATAAATAACACATGGCATTCTTCCCAGGTGGAATGACAGTGCAAGGGGTTAGGGTATATGTTTTATGAGGGAAACACACCTAGCAAAAGGAAATGTATATCATAATACACTGTTTTTATCAGCGTTCTTATGTTGAAGTTCTCTGTGTCTTGGCTAATTATTGGTAGTAAAAGTCTTGTCACCTATTTATAGAGCTGTAAGCATCCAAGGTTAGGGCACAGGATGGCTGTTAGAGACTCAAAGTAATCCTGGATGTGAAATTTTAATAGCAACCCAGGGCACTGTCTGTAATACCAGAAACACCTTCCGTGGTTGTGGAAACTAAGAGTGACTCCAATAATGGCCAAACACCCTATTAGCAATATCCAAGAATTGGTTCGTTTGGGTAATGGTGTTAGAGAATAATATTAAATATATCACGGGCTGCCTAAAGCACAAGCAGGTCTGTCTTGGATTAAGCACATCTTGAATATTTCTTGCATTCACGTAAGACTTTATCTCACTTATTGCGGGATGTCATCATGAGGACCTGGTACCCAGAGAATGGTCTTGTGCTTGGTAAAGCAGAATGACAATGAACAAGGGAGAGACTTTCAAGGAAGTGGATTGTCACTCAGGCTGCAATGATGGGTGCAACAGAGGAATGACTGTGAGGATAGTGCACTTCTGGGCAGTATTTCATCCTGTGGTACATAGGCTCTCTGGGAGTTGAAACCAACTCAAGGGTACCAAACAATACCAACATGGGCAAGAGTATCTAGTTCTAAGTTAAGATTGTTACGTAAATGTGTATTCGTGAGCATTCCCTGGAATGATACATTGGCCAGCTATCTGATGGCTTGGAGAAAAATCTGGATTCACATGAGAATATTTTCCTGCATTAATATTTCCACAAGGATCACTGGTGATGGAGTGGTTATGCTTTGGGATGAGGGCTGCATGACAGCAGTTAGAAACCACCAGCTGCACCACAGAAGAAAGAAGGGGCTTTTTACTCCTGTAACAGTTACAGTCTCAGAAACCCACAGAGGAATAATGAGTTTTGATATTTGGAATATTTTTAGCTTTGATAATAAATGATACTGGTTAATACAGTCAATTGAAAATAGATATCATCAAGCCATATTACTGTGCACTCTGATTTTGGATAGATGTTCAAAGATAGACAAAGCCCATTCCAATGAAGAGAAGGCATGTCCAGATATATGAAGGTTCCCTAGAATCACTGTGCATGGGGATTCCAAGAGAGGTGCTGACAAGGTGGGGAAACCACAGCTTCTGAGAGGAAAGCATCCTGAGAAAAACACTTCATTTGCCTGCATCTGCAGAAACCATGGCCTGTTGCAAGGAGGTTTGTGTCTGGGCTCACACTGACTTCCCATCACTGTGTCTCTAGCACAGTAATACATGGCTGTTTCCTCAGGATCCACGGAGCTCAGTTTTAAATAAACATGGCCTTTGGAGGTTTCCCTGGTGATGCTGACTCGGGACTGGAGAGCTGGATTATAGTGTGTGCTCCCACCACTCCATATATCACCGACCCACTCCAGTCCCTTTCCTGGAGCCTGGCGGATCCAGTTCACTGCATTGCTTGTTAAGGAAAATCCAGAGACAACAGAGGTGAGAGACAGGGTCTGTGAGGGCTTCACCAGTCCAGGGCCTGACTCTTGTAGCTGCACCTGGGCCAGGACACCTGGGGATAAAGAGAATCCCAGTGAGTCATGTGTCAGATGCTGCATCCCCAGACTTCATGTATGAGTCCCTGAAGCACTCACCTTCCGGAGTTGCCACGATAAATAGGAGAACCCACACATGATTGACCTTCATGTCCATAAGATCCATGATACCCAGGGAACACGCACCAGGGTGAGAAGGAGTCAGAATTTAAGTGTGTTCATGCTGTGGTTTCATCTGGCTGCCTAAGAGGTATTTGCATGTGGGAAGTGCATTTGTACATAAAGGCCTACAGGATAAAGTGAGGTCCCTAGGCCTGCTCCTCTCACTCAAACAATGATGCTGGCAGTGCCCTTATGATAACTTCCTCTCCCTGAGCTCTTTGTTTCACCCGGATACATTCTGTTCAGGGAGCGTTATGCAGCCACAGATCAAGGACTCTTATTTCCAGTGATAGATAGATAGAGATATCCAAAGAGAGGGAGAGATAGACAAACCATGTAGGACCCACAGGAGGATAAATAGGTATATAAATAGATAATAAATTAAAATATTCACTACAAACCAGGCCATAACTCTTCTGATTCATGACACCTACATTAGTCTATATTTACACATGTGAATATACCATTGTTGTCACACAACCTCCAAATGACCAAAAATATTACTATATTTGGTAAACATGTCTTTGCCAAAAACAAATTTACTGCTAGGTATCATCATACCAAGAATAACTCAGATGATGGTATTTGGTATTTTCAATTGCTTCATGTGCATATGAAAATTGAACGTTGACTAAATAGGATTTATAAACATTGCATTTGAATTGTGGTGCTGTCAAGGAATATTGGCATTACCATGGTCTGTCAAAGGAACCGACCATGTGATCTTAGCCTAATGCTTAACCAGTGCGCCTGCACCACCAGCAATGGCTCCTTAAGAGAAAGACTGGACTTTCTACTCCTATAAAGAGTTACAGTCTTGGATATCCACAGGGACCCACAGGGACTTGCTATGAGTCAGCATTAACATGATGGCAGTGAGTTTGCTTTTGATTTGGCCAAAGAAACCAATAAATCTTTCTTGGAAGAATGAATCAAGAATGCTCCTTAGAAACAAGGATGGCGATATGTTACCTCACTCCCTTTGCACATGATATCAAGAGAACCCAGTCCTTGGAAAAGGGAGTGAGATAACATATCATACTTGGCAAAGTAGAGGACAGTGATAAAAAGTAAGGCCCTCGTTGAGATGGCCTGACATAGTGGCTGTAATAATGGGGTCAAACTTAAGAATTATATTGAGGATGACACATAATTGGGCAGTGTTTTGTTCTTTTGTGTCTATGATTGTTATGAGTTGGACCTGAATGAACAGCACCTAACAATAAAACAACAACTACAACACACATAATACCCAGGAGACAACATCTTGGAAAACTTATACTTACAAAAATCCATACAAAATTCTGGCACAGTATAATACCGTATATTCATACAAGGAATGTAGATGAATGAAAAAAAAAGAATTGAAGATATATTGAGAGTATTGGGGCATCTGATGACCTTCCTTTCATGGTTTTTAATTTTATTATTTAAACGAACCTAATATAAGTTATATGTATATGCTAGCAGAATCATCACCCCCTTGTGTTCGCCTAAAGTCAGACTGTTAAGTATTCCCAGGCATGCAAAGGGGCTGAACTTGTAAATAAACCCATATTTCTGGTCTCTGGATTAGCATGCTAAACAGAATACCATAGACTCCAATGTCTTCAAAAGTGTCGCCAATCTGTATGGTAAGTTCATACAACAATGAGCATGTTAAATAGTATATTTCTGAAGGGAGCAGGGGAGGGAGCAAGGTGTGTCCCTCTTTTTACAAAGCAGCCTTCTCATATGATCAGAGTTCATTTTCTATCATTTAAAAAAAGCCTGTCTCAGAAGCAGCACATCCGGAATTCTCATTGGAAGTTAAGATGACAAGTTTGTCACACAAACTTTGGATATATTATCAGGAGGCACTAATATTGGGAAAGGACAGGGCCATCAAGATGGATTGACTGTGATTATAACAATGCTCTCACACATGGGAAAGACTATGAGGATGGTGCTGGACAAACCGCTGTTTCAGTGTATTGTACAGAGAGACTATTATTCACAACCGATTTAATGAAAACTAACAACCAGAATATTGTTTTGCTTGAGAAAGCACGGTATCTTAATTAATAAAATGGAATGCAATATCATTGATTACAAGTTATGAAAACTCAAGGAATAAATAGGAATGGAATCACTGCTCTATGTTAATCCCCGCTATGTGAGAATAACCCTGTTTCAATGAACAATAATAGTGATCTTGCATCTGCACCCTCGGTTAGGTGGGTTCCTATACTTCAAGCATCCTAAACACCCTCCAGACTTGCCCTGTCTGCATGGGAACTTTGTGTTGGGCTCACTCTGAGTTCCACTCACAGGTTGTGTTTGAAAATTAGCAAACATCTTCAACTTCAATAGAATTCTGGGTTAATTCGATTTTCTACCCTTGTTAATGTTCTTCCTTCTGCTCAAAAGTTCACAAGTAAGAAGAAGGATCCCCCGGTGTGGCCAGCTAGGGGTGCTCATGTAGATCATCCACCCATGGGTTGTGACCTGGTCATTGCCACAGGTGGTAAGGTGAGGTAACTCCGCCCTGAGCTTGGTTAATATCATTATCAGATGAAGATAATCAGGATGGGGTAAGGTTGTGGAGAGTGGTCAAACACGCATGGGGACCGTGTGTACTGAACTGTATACATGCTTACAAAAAAATAACTCTCTGTCATTGAGTCAATTTTGTCTCATAGTGACCCAATGGGACAAGGTGGAACTGCCCCTGTGAGTTTCCAAGACTGTAACACTTCATAGGAGTAGAAAGCTTATGTGTATACAGAGCTAAAATGCATTGAGCTATACAAATTCACTTGTGCACTTTAGATATGTTAATTACCAGGGAGAGCATTAAAATGACATAGAGGTGAATAATAAAAGGCATAATATCACTTTATCAGAAAATGAATTACAGGTTCTGTGTTTTAAAAGCAGGATTAATTTCTTAGTAAGGTCATGACAGAATACCTGGGTTGACATTATTATCACTAAATACACACTGAACTCAATGCAATTGTGGTATAATGGTTTGGGTACAAAATGAGGCACAATGAGCATACGCACTCTTCCACATCTTCTCCTGAATGGAACAGTTGGAGCAATTAAATCCCTCTTGATATAGGAAAGGGGAAGTGGTAGCATGTTGTTAATCAACAGTGAAAATGTATCATAATTGGTTGAGATTTAGTTTGTTAAAAGGGATCAAGAACATAACAGCTCCTTTCCCTCCATTAAATTCCTTTTAAACTTAGTTAAAAGCCTGTTCATTATTCCAGATACTCCTAATTCAGGAAGGGGAAGCATGACCATTTAGAGGAGCAAGGAGACTGAAACCTTAGAGGGTAATGGTGTGACAGTCCCTGGAGTAATGAAGACAGAAATTGATGCTGTCGTAATCCCTTGGGGAAATGTAAATTCTTTCTGTGAACTTTGCTCCGTTTTATCCTCTGATGACTGTAAACTTGTAAACCAACCCCCACTGCAACCTGAAAGGAAGTTTGGGGTCTATAACTTGTTTGATTCTCACTGGATTTGTGAAGCAGTCCACTGGGCGTTTCCTTCTGTAAGCCCTAGCAGGAATAAACCTAGAATGTCTCAAATCAACCTGGTCTCTGCTTATGACAGCCTGCCCTACACCCTTTCCAGTCCAACAACAATATGAGGTCCTGCACATACCTCACAGCATCTATAATAACAATAGCAATAATACTAATAAAATAATATGGACTACTGACCAAAATGTAAATAAGACTATAAAATTAGAAAATATGAATGAGTTTACACTTGGTAATGAGAGGGTTTTTTTTAGATACAGCACAATGAGAACATGGACACAATAAAAGATTGATCACGAGGGTAGATCAAGATTTAAAAAATTCTAACTGTGGCGAAAAAAGTCCCTTAAAAGAGAATGAAAAGCATGCAACATACTTGGTAAAGGTTTGCAGAATCTATGTCAATTAACTTTATTTTAATATGGCAAATTATTTTTATGTAAATACGTTTTAAAAATAAAAATAAAATATCCAGAATATCTGATCAAATATGCAAACCAAGAAGAATTTAACTAAAAATAAATACATGGGCATATTACTCAAATTCAAATAATTTCATTTTGGAAAATTCAAAATGAAACAAGAAGATGATTTTACTGACCTAATAAATAAAATGTTTTCCATCTCCAAACCTTACAAAGTCATTTTCTCGCAAGTGAGCACAGGACAAGGGATTCTCGTGACTCAATTGCTGGAATGTAAAGTGGTTCAGCTACTTTGAGAGACAATCAGACAGTTTCTTACAAAGCCTCTCATTGCTTTACCATTTTATCCTGAAACATGCTCCCAGGTGGTTGCCTCGATGAGTTGAAAATACATGTCCCCCTGAAACCGTGCACTAATGAATTATAGCAGCTCTATACACAGTGAACCCAGCTTGAAATGACCAGCGTGGCCTTCAGCATATAAATAAATAAACAGTCTGTGATACAATAAATACAAATAATATTATTTTAAAGAGCTTTCAACCCATGGAAATGTTTAGATAAATCTTAACTTGAAGTAGACCTTAAAAAACAGAATTTATCATATGGCTTTGAAATAAAATTGTTAAAAAGAGAATCCTATACAGGTATGACAAACCGATCAGTGACTGTCAGTAATTAGGAAATATGGTGTTCAATCGGGGAGGCATAGGCACTTTTTTGCAGTACCAAAATCTTTCTACTTGTTACCACCATAGCATAAATATGACATTTTGATTCATAAAATCACTGAAAATTTCACAACATAATGAGTCAGCCTTAGCTTTGGAAATATAAAAATAAAAGCTTAGGGATCTTACAATAGAAATCAAATTAAAAATGATATTATTAAAAATGTATGAGACAACTCTCTGAAGTTGGCAGGGACACCATGCTAACATACATAACTCTAAGGCGACCAAAGACTGTAAACCTAAAGGCAACATAAGTGCACACAGCACCATGCTCTCTGCCTTACAAATTCCTTTTCTATGGCTATAAGGCTCAAAATATGAAATCATTGCACGTGTACAATATAATTGAAAATTATATAAATGAAAACGCCCAATGAGAAATGGAATCAAATGTTCTCAACACAACAAAATTTTGGACAACTTTAACGAATAACAAAACACAACATAGTTTTGATTTATAATGTGAAGTGTAAAAATCAGTATTTCCGAGGCCTTTCATATAAGTAAATGATTGAATGAATAAAACAAATGAGGTAAAGAACACCTCCCACACTAGAATTTCCAGTGACTTATATGTGTACTCATGCAGCCACTAGAAAGCAAACCATGAAGTCCTTCAATATTTGATTTTACTGTGGCCCACAAGGAATTTAATTAGAAAGCACATTGCATTTGGTAAATCTACTGTAAAAGATATCTTTACAGTGTAAATTATAAAGATGTCACCTTTAGGAATAATGTGCACCTGACACAGCCATAGTATTTTAAATGATATACACCTGCAAAAGTCTTTGCTTGTCCTTAAATTATTAAAACTGAAAATATTTGATACCTTTGAATTATGATTATGGTGATGAATACTTAATACCTAGTAGATTCCAAGAAAAAACAATCATACTGGTGTTGGAACTAGTGCAGCCAGAATTCTCTGTAGAGGTGAGCATGGCAGGACATCATCCAATGTACCATGTATATACTCGAGTATAATCCGACCCGAATATTCATGGATGCACCTAATTTTACCACAAAAACTGCATTGAAAATGTGCTGTAAAGCTTGGCTGGTACTCAAGTATATACGGTACTTTGGACATGTGATCAAGAGCGAACAGTCCCTGGAGAATGTCATATGACTGGTGAACTATACGGTGGTGAAGAAATATAAGGCCCCCAGTGGGATGGATTGACACAGTAGCTGCCACAACAGACTCAAACACAGATGGTGAAGATGGCCCAGGTCCAGGCAGTACATTGTTCTGATGCACAGACGCCACTTGATGGCATCTAACAACAATAGTACAAACTGAAACAAACAATATACCGTGCTGTTTGAACTGGAACAACTCAGAGTAGCATACAGTATTTGTGTGTGTGTGTGTATGTGTACAGATGTCTTGATAATTTGAATGTGTCTACATTGAGAGCATGAACCATAAAGTGTGTAACAAACGTAAACGAGATAACACAGCTGAACTAGAAAGAAAACCGACTAGGATAAAAAGGGATGCCAGGTCATAGTTGACTCCAGCAACGACCCATCTGTGTTCAAGGGAAGAGGGTCAGATGTGAATGTCAGTCTTTTAAGGGTCTTACAGACCCTTAACTAGACATTATTGACTCCCGCCAGTAACTCCAAGAGTGTGCTAGTTGGAGTAAAACAATGAGATCTCTACAGCGAGTCTGCTATTTCCGAAGCAGGTCAACAGAACAGTTTTCTAGCTTTCAACTAGTATTCCAGTGCTTCACTGTTTTCACCATCAAGTGCCTCCAGGTGCCCTCGATGAGTTTGGAAATGTATCCCTGATTTCCTAAGGTTCATCAAACACTGGTTCTTTGCATGGGGCAATAGTTTCTCCTGTTACAACTTTTTGCTTCATAGATATCAATGGTAGACCAGGAGCCATACAATTAGAGAAATTCCTTGGGGAAAACAGTGACATGGAGAAGTGTCCCCAGACCCCAACCGGAACCAGTCCTGAAACTGTCCATCTGCACCTGCTTCAGGGCGTATCCTGTGATCTGTGGAACCTGAGCGCCCCTGAAGCTTAACTCTTTCCCAGCAGGGAGTTTTGTGTTGGGGATCACATTGACTTCCTCTCACTCTCTTTCTCACAGAGTAATAGACAGCCATGTATTCTGTTTTGTAACTGTCCGTTTGCGGATAACTGTGTTCTTGTCACTGTCTCTGCAGATGATGATGGAAGTACTTACACACAAAGACTACATACCAAGGTAATTTAACCTCCCCTCTTGAGGGGATGATTTTATTTCACAGGAAAGTTTTATTCATTTCACAGGAAGTTATTGTCTTGGTTTCTCATCACTAAGTGCAAAACCGGTAAATAAGGATTCAGGTCAATATTCTGAGCACAGCTTTCACCCACCCCCCAGGTTTTCTGACAGTATCAGGATGTGAGTTTTCACAGCGTGTGTCGCACACAGGAATCAATGCGGTGTCCTCGGACTTCAGGCTGCCAATCTGTAGCTAAGCTGTGCTGACTGAGCCATCCAAGAAGACATAGCCCTGTGTGAAGCCCTGGACATATGTTGACTTCCCAGCGTGGGTGTTGATCCAGCCCATCCACTAAAGGCTTTATCCTGGTGCTTGTCACACCTGATTCATACCATAGCTGGAGAAGGTGTATCCGGAAGTCCTGCAGGACACCTTCACCTACTCTCCTGGCTTCTGCACCTTGGCCTCAGACTGCACTAACTGCATCTGGGCATGCACACCTGTGAGGAAGTAAACCAGAAGGTGAGGGCTCTGGAGCTGCCACAGTCTTCTCTCCAGCCCCATGTCTGATCTTACCCAGGGCGGCTGCCAATAGGAAAATGAAGCCGCATAGTCACCCCTTGATGAGTGCACTTTGTTGTCAGTGGGTCAGGTGCAACCTATATGGCAATGTCCTTGCTTATTGCTGAATGAGGGGTGATGGCTTCAGCTTTCAACTCTCTAAGACATTTATGTGTGCATGAGTATCACATTCATGAACGTAGTTCTGCTCTACATTAGGAATAAATAATAGGAAACCTAGATAACTCTAGAGCAGGGGTTCTCAATCTGTGGGTTGCGCCCCCTTTGGGGGCCAAACGACCCTTACACAGGGGTCACCTGATTCATAACTAGCAAAATTACAGCTATGCAGTAGCAACGAAAATCATTTTATGGTTGGGTGGGGGGTCACCACGACATGAGGAACGGAATGAAAGGCGGAGAAGCATGCTCTAATCACACGGAGAATAGTGCAGCTGCAGATCTCGAGTGTATCCTGGACTCCTGATGCCTAATGGTAGGCGCATCTCACCAAGTGAGCTGACAGCTAGTCATGGCTGGTACAGATTTACCCACTTACACATGACTCTTATAATTTCACTGACTTCATAGGTGAGGTGTGACAAAATAAACTTTTCAAGAAGTAATTTTGACCATTCAAGGGGGCTGTGTTCGTCTGGGAGAAACAAATCCTGACACTCATATGTGTGTAAGAAAGAGCTTCATATCAAAGAGCAATTATATTTTGAGAAAACATCCCAGTGCAGTCCAGATCAAATCCATATTAGCCCATAGGTTTGATCCTAGTCCATAAATTTCTTTTCAGACTTACGCAGCAAAGATGCCAAATGTAGGACGCTCACAGGCATGTTGGTGAAAAGTCTTGTGGATCCAGTAGTACTGAAGTATCTCAGGCCTGGTGCAAGTCTGTCTCCCTGTGGTTCTGCCAGCTCTCTAAGTGTGTCTCCTCAACAGGAAGGTGAAGCAGAGAGAGTGTGTGGCCTGCCACCCAGGAGAAAGAGAGGAAATTCCTGAAGCCTCATGAGAAGGTCACAACCATAAGCAAGCATCTTCAGACCATGACCTGGCTGACAGGCTAGACTCCACCCCTATGTTTATTTATCAAGTTAACATGAAATTATGTAACTGCACCAGGACCATTCCTCTTGGTTGTGATGAGGTTTAGTGATTTACTGAGGGGTGGGGGGTTGTCTTACTCATGTTACTGTATCATTCTCCCTCTTACACTAATGAGTGTGTTTTCATAAATAGCCACCTATAACTTCCAAGGCATATTCTCTTACTCGTTTAAAAGAATTGAAACAAAAACATCACTTTAAAGGCATAAAATTTGCTAATTTCTACTACTCACATAAAAACCAGTCCACAAAGCACAATGGAAAAAATTGAAAAAGCAACCAATTTTATAATATAAAAGTCTGTAAATGCTTAAAAAACATCCAAATCAAAGGAATACAATATTTAAAATATAGGAAAATATTATCTTTATCACCATAAGTCTAATAGTATTCCATACATAAATTCAATTAGTTTACAATATATATTAAAGTGACATTAACAGGATTAACCAAAGTTGTAGACTTAAATTAAAAATAATATCAGTGCTGTAAAAGAGAGAGGGAGAGAAAGAGAGAGAGAGAGGGAGAGAGAGAGAGGGAGGGAGGGAGGGAAGGAGAGAGAGAGAGAGAGAGAGAGAGAAACCATAAGATCAGGATATATCACTGCAAATTTGGGAAAATATCAAGAGTAGAGCACACATGTTCATAAAAATACTTCTGTTTATGAATGGTCCTATAACTATCCAAGAGCTTAGGGCTCATGAGAACACACTAACCTTTGAATGTTCTTCATTTAAAAGGCCAGGACATTGGTTTTTCCGGTTTCAGCAAGAAGAATCTGGTTACAGAGCAGAAGGGGTGATAAAATATAGATCAGTTTTCTTGATGTTGGGCCATGAGGCATCCTTTGCACACATCCCCCTATAACATCTATTTACATGAAGATTACCACAACTCTGTGCCTATGTACCCATTTTGTGTCCTCTGTGAACCCTTGCAACTCCATTTCCACTGTGGATCCCTGCGCTCTCTGTCTTGGCCTGTCTCATCCTCCTCTGAGTCAGGCATGAGTTCCTTATTCTGCAATGTGAGACCTGGATGCACTGGTGCTGGGAGTCCCTGCATGCACGCATCAGAGAACTGACATGGACGGACATATCAAAATGCCAACCAAAATCTAGAGAGAGGGACATTCAGAGAGCCACAGCAGAAATCTGCTTACCTGGATCAGAAACCACTGAAACCATTTATTTGAAAAATATATATGTAAATTAAAATGTGATCAATTTCTAGAGGCTGAGTATTGATTACTGTGACTGAGAAACCATTGGGGCCGGCCATTAGTGGAGCCCCATGTTCTATGGACATTAACTGTAAAACCCCTCCAGATTTTTGAGTGAACATTCAAAACAAGTTCTCTTGTTTCTGGCCCTGGAGAGGAAGACCATTCTCAAGCTGAAAGATTTCTCACCACAGGAAGGTCGTTTTTATTAACTTTTCATAACTGGAGGTGAAATATTTCCCCTATCAAACACACATCCATATCTCACATCTTACCCATGACACTTAAGTAGGGGAGGAGAGTGAGAGGCATAGTCAACAGGGATAAACAGTTCAAAGTTAAAGAATGTGGATACTGCTGATAAGGAAAGGAACACGGACCAGGGAATATATCAACTATAGCACAGGCATGAAGGTCAGAGCCCCACTACCCAGGTCCTATAAGATGTTCAGACTCAATCAGAAGATCACACAGAAAACTCCCTGTTTTCTCACTTCAACACCATGCAAATTCCCAGCATAACAAATGTGGATTATGATTTAGAAAGGGAAGAATCTGCCCCTCTGAGGAGGAAAAAAAATAGCAAACATTAATATGGTGTAACTCTTGCCAGGATAACATAAATCCTCATAAGACTTAGCTCTGAGACCAAGGGTAATAAATGTTTCTACCTCACAGAAAGAGTAAATAAGATGAAATTCTCATTTATCTGAATACATCAATCCCATATGATCATGTCCTTTCTGAGCAGTTAGTTTTTAGTCTGTGTAGCATTGTGACATCTCAAATTTAATTTAACTTTTTGAAGGTTTTCATGTTTCATTTTATATTGAAAACTGAACTGAATATTTTTTGAGTCAGTCACACAATCAACTTTTTTTAACACATTGCTATAGATCTGCAAACAAAGAATGAGAAGACTAAAGAGATGCTCGCATTCTAATAGAAAGTAAGTCAGTGGAGCAGTGAATAAAGCAAACATAAAGAACAATTCGTTTATTTCAAAATACAATGAAAGTAATAGCTGAAGGGAGATGCCTGAGTACAATCTGTCAAGTTTTAAAGGCAAAATGAAGATTACTTATGATACATAAGCAGTATCATAAAGAGCAAATGTGTCATGATCCAAAACATTTGACTAAGACTAGAATTCAGAATCCTGAGCACCTGAAAAGAGGCATGAGAGTAATATTATTTAGGGAGAATCCAGACTGCATCCTACTTGAGAATGACTGGGAAGTTCCTTGCTCTTGGACCCAACACCTCCAGGCACACCTAGGTCAGTCTCTCTAGACCTACTTTGTGAATTACTTGTTTGGCATATAGTCCATTCTGTGTAAAGTGTGAATGAAGTCACCGCCAATATTAATTCAGAACACTTCTTATTAGGTAGTTGCCATTGTCATAGTTAACTTTACTTCAAAAATTGGAGGAAACATTAACCTTAATATAGATGGTGACACATTGTTTTTGTGTATGTGGAGATCATTTTGACTCAAGGTCACTATTTACTACTGACTAGAACTGGACGCAGATAGTTCTCTAGACTGTAATCTGTGTGGACACAGCTTGTCAGTTTTTGTGTGCACAGGGACCAGGTGGTGGTGGTAATGGCTCACCTTTCAAATACCATCCATGATCTTAAAATTTGAGTCACAGGGATTGCTATTTTATAACCTGCAAATATAGGGAAAAACCAAAATTAAAAAAAATATTTTATTAACATGTAAGTATTTTTTGATGGACTGTAAGCAACTGTTTTCCCTTCTCAACCCCATCACCCTCCTAACCGGGGCTGAGAAGTTTTAACCTCATGTCTGAGCTACAATCAGTAATAAAGGATGAGCATGCTTTCTGTGACTTTCCTAAAAATTACTTCATTATTTTCAGCTTTTTTGTGCACTATACACTTGTATTACATTTATATTTATTCTTAAACAAAAGGAATGGTGTAATAGATTTCAACAGATAAGGAATGGTGTGACTATCACACAAGTAATTATGAAGGTGTTTGTTAAGAGAAAGTGTGCTCACTTTCTGTGGAAAACACAGAATTGTCCATCCTAGATTGAAGATTGCAAAATAAATAAAGAAATAAAAATACTTATGGTATCTTCTGAGTAAAAAAAACAACATTCATGCAAAATGCACGATAAATATAAAAGTTATCACACTTGTGAATCTCTCTAGGTGAGAAATGCCCATCAATATAACCAATAGAAGAAATATATCCTAACAATCTATGTGCATGCTAAGACAAAAAATAAGGCCACATTATCTTCATGAAAATCTATCAATAGTCTGTCTGGCCTGAGAATGGCTCCCTCATTTCAGAAAGCTGCAGTGTCACAAAGGGACAGGGAATCCAACTGCCAGTTTATTCATATGGTGAACATCACATTTTCTATATTTTCAAGAAATTAAGTTGAAACTAAGAAAAAACCCTGAAGATCACAAGACAGAATTTCGTAAGAACGACCACTTCCATGCAAATACCCTTTTACAGGAGTAGTTCAAGCCTGTCTGAGAAGATCACTTTGGGTCACAATCAACTGGATGGCGGTGAGAGTTTCTTGTTACAATTTAGGAGACACTAGTACACTTCCTGCGGTTGTAAATAGCGATCCCTCAGAACCTTTGAGAGCGTTGGGAACAAAAGCAACTGAAGTCAAAGCAGAAAGCTGCATCTGAGCACAGCCTTGCACCTGCTCCTGCTCCTGGGCCTGTGCTGTTAGTGCTGAGCGCCCCCTGCTGGTCCCTGCACCCAGGCTGTCCTGCAGGATAGTGTATGTGAGGGCCACCCTGACTTCCCTGTCTGTGTCCACCTGCACTGTAACACACGAATGTGTCCTCAGTGCCCTCAGAGGTCAGAGGTAGGGAGAACTGCTTTTTGGAAGAGTCAAGGTCACTACCTCATTAACCAATAGTAGGAGATCTCCATACACCATGGCCTCTCCTTGGGTGCTGCCTGATCCGATTCCAATTATCCTCTCTCTGACACTGACCACATGGTACAACAAGCACCTTCAGGAGAAAGATGGGAAGGAAGGAGATAGACATTTCTGAACTGAGTCGCCCTAGCTCAGCAGGCTCCAGAGTCTCCTCCTGGTAAGGCCACTTTTACCCAGGAAACTATACCAAGCATTTTCATGAGTGTAACTGACCAGTCAAAGGTTGGGACCCATGAGCACTTTGCTCATGTCAAAGCACCAGGGTTCCACCTGGAGATTTCTACAAAGCTGTTTCCCAAATCAAGTTGAATGCAGGCAGGTGAGTTAAGTAAGAAAGGAAGCAAATGAATATACACGGATATCATGGCTACTTATTGGGGAAATTTTCTAGCAATATTGGGAATGTCTTTCGTAAGAAAAAGGCCAGGAAATTTGACCTGAGGATCTTCCTATTACGACAACGCACCCGCTCATTCTTCAAGGGCAGCAAGGGCTGAACACAGAATTTCATGAAGAAAGCTAACCTAATCTGCTCTATAGCCCTGCTGTTATTCAAAAGTCAGAGTGGGCTGCTCCAGAGTGTTATTCAGAAGTCAGAGTGGGCTTGCACAGTAATACATGGCCGTGTCTGAGTCCTTCAGGCTGCCCCACTGCAGGGACATGGTGCTGATGGAGTTGTCTGTGGAGATGGTGACTTTTCCTTGGAAAGATGGGTTGTACTTGGTGTCAGCGTTATTAGGATAAATCATTCCTATCCATTCCAAGCCCTTTCCAGGTGGCTGCCTAATCCAGTGGATCCAACTTCCAGTAAAGCTGTACTCATATAACTTACAGGAGATTCTCAAAGACTCCCCAGGTCTCTTCACCTCTGCCCCAGACTGCACCAGCTGCACCTGAGCACAGACACCTCTGGAGATAGGATTCAGAGATCAGAGATTACACACACACACACACACACACACACACACACACACCACCGCCACCACCACCACCACCTACCACCCCTGCATTCAAACCCTGTGGCAATCCTGATTTGGGAGAAGAGCAGTGAGGTGATCTAGGGGGAAAGTCCCCATCTTGCAAGGAAAATGGAAAGCAATCACACTGTGGCCCCCAGCTGGGTGATGAGGGGGCTTCCCCTGTGGAGGTGGCCTGTGGGTCTAAAATGGATGTCTTCCACTTTGCATATTTCTGCCTTGCCCTCCATGTCAGACTCCTCCAGCCTTATAACCCTGGAAACCCAAGGCAGGGGAGGTGCGGGTCTTGGCACTGCTAGGAAGGACAGAACCTGATCCTACTAACATCACACAACACACACACAACACAACACACACACTGGCAGCCACCCACGGAGAGTTTTGAACGGTGGCTCTCCACTGACAATCCACACCCGGGGAGTAATGGTTTCAAACCCATTGTGAATCTGCAGCTCAAGTAGCTTGGGGCCCTCACAGACAGTCCCTCCTTATTGTCTGTGGGAATTATGTCCAGGATAGAAATTACCTCTGTCTCCTTAGTGAAGACTTTGAAGAATCTGTTCTCCCAAATGTCACCTTTTGACAGACTCTCAGGTGTGTCCTAGCGCCCAGGTCTGCCCTGCGCTTCCTGCTGCCTGAGGAGAGGAAAATCTCAGGGAATGTCAGCTTTACTCAGAGTGTCAGACAAATCTGTGCAGATTAAAGCCAAAGATGAGTGTATCACTCTGAATACTCATGGTCAACGTGGCCCTTGTTACCGCCTCACTGACATTGTAGCTCCGTTCAGAAAAAAAGTTAAAAATCTAATAAAGAGAATATTTCACCTTCAGCAGTTTCATAATTAGTCCCTAAATGTTTCTCTGAAATGCTCTGATCTAAACTAAATAAAACCATCAGTGTGTTAACTTTTCTCTCGCTGAGGAGGCTTTGAGGTTCAGGAAACACAAAGAACCGCTGCCATAACAGCCCACGAAGACAATGTCCTACATCTGGATTTTGAGAGTAGTCACTGGGGACTTTAAACCACATGAGGTGCAGCTAATTGTCTCTCCCTTTCCAGAGTGATGATCATTGAAGACACATGGAAACCATTCATCCAATGCTGTAATGAATCATGGATATGAGTCTCCTGAATTTTAAGACCAGAAGAAATAGACGATTCCGTGCTATTAGTACTCACTTGTTTGGAAAAGACAGCATTAGAAGGTCTTGGGGTAGAGTGGGATAAAAAAGTGGACACACACACACACAAAGAAAAGAAAAATAAAAAGACTAGGCTTCCTGGTTGGGTAGACTTGTGGAAGTCCTGAGACTATGGCTGTCTATTTCAGTGTTAAGTCCATAATTGAAAATGGTGAATTGAAATACTCCACTATTTGGTTGCATTATGCTGTTACTTATTTATTGTATTTAAAATATTAGCTAGAACTTATTTTATATATTCTGAAGAAATAATGTTATATTCTCTCCACCTGTCTGGTAGCTCATCATAATGTGGTGGCCTGTGCTTTGCTGGCATGCTGGAATATACGTCAGTGTTATATGTAATGCCAGCAGGGTCATCCAAAAGGAGCAGATTTCAACAAAGCTTCCAGACTAAGAACAGACAATACAGGACCCCTCTCCCCTCTTCAGAGGAAGAAGCTGCTAAAATCTTATGCAAACCTTTGAAGCATTGTTGAATACTGACAGCCTAAGCAAAGAAAGTAGGAAATTTTTTAAACTACTCAAGTTCGAGGGCCCTAAAATGTGACCAAAGAGAGGCTGATTTCTTGGAGTGGAGATGGCCATGAGGACATGATTTGGGTAAATCCTCTGCGAGTGGAGCCCTCAGCATCTTCATTTACTGATGGAGCATGACTCGAGGTAGAGAGAAACAACTGAGAAAGTCTTCTAAGGACCAGAACTTGGAATTTGCATGCTACAAATTTAGGGAATTTGGAAGTGGTCAAAAATAAATGAGATGCATGATATTGATTGGTATCCTAGGCATTAGTGAGCATAAATGGAATGACTGGTATTGGCCAATGTGAATCATAAAATCATAGGATTTACTATGCCGGGAACAGCACAGTCAAGAGAATGGCATGGCATTCATTGTCAGAAAGCATCTTACTAAACCCATCACGAAACACATTACAATCTTTGAAAGGATTATATCTGCCTTCAAGGAAATCCAATCAATACAACTATTATCAAACATTACTTGAACAATGCAATTGCCGCCAAATTTAGCATATCAATAAGTAATGTATAATACGAATAAAAAATATTTTAATTTGCTCCTCCCTCCGCACTTTCTGCTGTTGAGATCTCAATTCCATTATTATACATCCCACATGCAATAGGTTTGATTTTACATACTTCTTATATTGTATTCCTATGTCATAAAAATAGCGAAATCCCTTGGGGGAAACAGCGAGGTGGAGAAGCATCCCCAGACCACAACAGGAAACCAGCCCTGAAACAGTCCCTCTGCACCTGCCCCTGAGTGTGTCCTGTGATCTGTGGGTCCTGAGCGCCCCCTGCTGCCCAGCTCTCTCCCAGCAGGGAGTTTGTGTCTGGGATCATACTGACTTCCTCTCAAGTTCTCACAGAGTAACAGAGGGTCTTGTCTTCTATTTTCTAACCTTCCATTTGCAGATGAACTGTGTTCTTGTCATTGTCTCTGGGGATGTTGAATCAGCCCTTCACAGAGTCTGCATTGTTCTTAGTGCTGCAAGGCAGTGTTTACACAGGGATATGAACAAAGGCTACATACCAAGGTACTTTTATACTCCTCTCTTGAGGGGTGATTTAATGTCACAGGAAAGTAAGGTCAATCTCAGGAAGTAATTTTCATTGTCTGTCATTTCTAAGTGCATTACTGGTAAATAAAGGATTCAGCGAAATATTCGAAGTCACTGCCTCAGTGAGCACAGCTGCCATATCCCCAGGTTTCCTGACGCTCTCAGGATGTGGGTTTCACAGCGTGTGTCTCACACAGGAATAGGTGGCAGTGTCCTTACGCTTCAGGCTGATAATCTGTAGATGAGCTGTGCTGATGGAGGCATTCAAGGAGAAGACATAGCCCTGTGTAAAGCCCTGGACATATTTTGACTCCCCAGTGTAGGTGTTGATCCAGCCCTTCCACGGAAGGCGTTCTTTTATGGGAGCTTGTCAAATTCTATTCATACTGTAGCTGGCGAAGGTGTTTCCAGAAGTCTTACAGGATAACTTTGCCAGTCTCCAAACTTCCCCCCTACGCCCAGACTGCACTAACTGCATCTGGGCATGCACACCCGTGACGAAGTAAACCAGAAGGCACATGCACACCTGTGAGGAAGTAAACCAGAAGGTGAGGGCTCTGGAGCTGCCACAGTAGTCTCTCCATCCCCATATGTTATCTTACCTAAGGTGACTGTCAATAGGAAAATGAAACCCCACAGTTACTCCTTCATGAGTGCACTCTGTTATCAGTGGTTTAGGAGCAACCTAGATGGTAATGTCCTTGCTTAATGCTTCCTCAGGGGAGATGGCTTCAGCTTTCAACTCCATAGGGCACTTGGTTGTAGATATAATTCACATTCATGAATGTATTTCTGGTCTACATCTGTGATAAATAATAGGAAGCCTATATAATGCTAGAGCTGTGGTTCTCAACCTGTGGGACACGACCTATTTGGGGATCAAACGACACTTTCACAGTTGTGGTCTAAGACCATTGGAAAACACATATTTCCAATGTTCTTAGGAACCAAGAGACAGCTCCTCTGTCTCCAGGCAGGACTGCCCACATGCAGATACACCAGTACCCGGCGTGATTACATACCAGTACCCGGCGTGATTACATCATCATGCCAACCCTATTACATACATCATGTACAAATACAGGTGTATATGACAGTTTTGGCACCATAATGTACTTATATGGATCAGTCATACATGTATAGAGAGCAGCTACTGTGCAGAGAGCAGTTACTCTGTAGAAAGCAGCTGCTGTGTTTAAAGCAGCTACTCTGTTAAAAGCATCGCCTGTGTTGAAAGCAGCAGTATGGAAGGTAAAACAACATTTCATGAATTATAATTACTGGGTAAATGTAAAATCACCAACAACTACAAATATATACACATATGTACCATGGGAACTTAATCTAGATGCTGATCGGTCTTTTTATATTCAGCTGTGGTTGATGTGAATACTGCCCCCTTGTGATGGTAACAGGTATGTAAAGAAAACAACACAGAATCGTAATCACAGGAAACTTTAATGAACTGTATTGACTGAACTATGCCATCTATCATCTTTTGTATTATTAAAACTATTGTTATATATTATTTTCGCTAGCAAACCATTACATGACAATGGATCATGTAGAAAAGAACATTAAGAAAATATAGTAGGGATTTTTTGCAGTATGTTTTTACCTCAATCATTGCAGCAGGAATTGAGAAACCGCAATATGGTATTTGTTGTGAAGTCCTATCAGCCAAATCCATGAAGCCAAACAAACTAAAATGCCTTTTTGATAACAAGCATCGGAGCTTTGCCAGCAAGGATACCAACTATTTTATAAGCAAAGCTGATGGACTCAAGAAAGCCAGACTTGATATTGGTAGCAAGTACCACAAAGAAAAAGTAGCAGCCGTTGAATCTTCATATTTGGTGGCACTCAGAATCGCCAGAGCTATGAAACCTCACACCATTGCTGAGAATTTACTGTTGCCAGCGGCCAAAGTCATTGTTGGGTTCTGATCGGAAATGAATTTGTTACAAAATTGAGTGTAATTTCCTCACCTAATGACACTGTCCCCAGAGAATAGCTGACATGTCTGCTGATATTTTTGATCAGATAATCCAAGAAATTAAATCTGCTCCAATTCCAATATTTAGTATCCAGCTTGATGAATCTACAGACCTTGCAAACTGTTCACAGTTACTCTTTTACGTGAGGTGTATGAATGACAACTTTAAAGATGCGTTTCTTTTTTGTAAACCTCTTGAAATGACAACTGCTGCACTTGAAGTATTTGATACATTTGGTTCATTTCTGAAAGAACATACGATCTCTTGGGGAAAGGTTTGTGGTGTTTTCACAGATGGGGCTCCAGTTATGCTAGTATGTCGATCTGGATTTCAACGTTTGGTACTGAATGAGTGACCAGAATTCATCAGAACTCACTGTATGATTCATTGGCAAATATTAGCAATGAAGATGCTGCCACAAGAGTTACAAGAAGTGATGAAAAGCGTCATAATTTCTGTCAATTTTGTAATGACGAGCACTTTAAACAGTCGACTGTTTTCCCAACTGTGTAACAAGTTAGATACGCCAAGTTATGGTCTGTTATTTCCCACTGAAGTGAGATGGTAGTCAAGAGGAAGAATTTTAAAACGTGTTTTTGAGCTTCATAATGAACTCAAAGCGTTTCTCAATCAGATAGCAAGACCGTAGTTCGAAGCACCTTTCAGTGATAAAAGTGAACTGCAGATATAGCTTACTTGGTTGATGTGTTTGTCATCATGAATGAGTTCAATTGATCCCTGCAAGGACCAAATGCAACATGCCTCGAATTGTCTGAGAAGATACAATCATTCCACATGATATTTCAGCTTTGGCAAAAAAAATAATAATTGGTTGAAAATAAAATGTATGTATGGCCTACCTTATCTGCTTTCTTTGAGGAACATTACAATGAACCAGCCAAAAGGACCCCGATGATAATTTCTGTGAAAGAACACTTATACATGCATGCAGCTGCTCATGTGTTTGCTGACCCCCTTGAAGTCCCTTGCCTTAGCATCCTGCGTTCCTGCTAATGGTAGCACATTAATATCTCAGGAGGGGTTATAGGCTATGGATAGTTACAAGCAATTGCCGATTTGGAAAATAACTTAAATTACTGAATATGAAACTGATGAATAAATATGAGAGGTTTAACAGAGGTGCAGAACAGAGATAGAATTTAGCCAGGAATGTGAAGTTGAGAAAGATTTTACTGAGGCAGGGAAAGAACTCCCAGGAGGGAAGGGAGAGCAGAGAAAGGGATGGAGGCATCTTGAGCCCCTGGGAAGGTTCTGAGACCCAACATATTAGGTCAGGGAAATAGCACCTGGTAGTGAGGCAGTGGGACTTAAATAGGGTCCAAGCCAAGGACATATGCGTTGATAAGGGGAAGGGAGGTTTTAGTGCTGTAGCTGCAGGATTTGAGCCAGGATGGGGTCTGTGAGTAAATAATCTTGTTCTCAGAAAACTTGCTTCCTGGAACACTGGGGAGAAGAGGCTGTGCTCTGCCCCAGGAGGTAAGCTTTTTGAACTGCTGGAGGCAGATGCTTTCCATTTCAGCCAGGTCATTTGTCTTCTCGAGAAGCTGGTACAGGTGGCTGCCTTGGTTCGGACCCGGCCCAAACAAAATCCACACCTAAGTCACAATAGAGAATTATTTCACAACAGAATTTTAAACATTTTTAAATTATTATCTGTTCTTCTGAGACAGACTATCACTAGTCACAATCACGCCATCTTTTTGAATGAATGATCTTCATCCTTCACCCTCCCATCTCAGAAAGTCTCACCAGTGTTTGATTTTAAAATGGACTCTTATGTTCTGGAGATCAGGAAATTGTAATTAATAATATTGTTGAATTTGATGTTGTAACCAGGATATTGCTATTTTTATTTTATTAACCAGGATGTTATCATCAATCCTGTACCCCGTAGGACTCACTCATTTTAAAGAAGAATAACATTAGTTTTACTTTCTGCTTTTGTCCATGTTGGCTTAAGCCCTAAACAAATGATAAATGAGCTTTTGCCTTTAAAGATTGACTGAAATATCCACTTAGAACTGCAATCAAAGAGTCACTTTTAGATTCTAGCAGTCCAGTGATAACCAAATAGTCTCTTCTAAATTATCAAGGCATTATAGTGTTCATCATTTATTTGATGCCACAACACTTCTGCCAAAAGTCGCATGTCTGAAGAGCAAGTTTAAGGCTTAGTCCCCAACCCTTTCATCTCAACCCCCAAAAGAAGAGATTTTAAGGAGGGTAGAATCTCAACCCCCAAAAGAAGAGATTTTAAGGAGGGTAGACTTAAGGGAGTTCCCCTGTAGACATTTAAAGAGAGCGAGCTTAGTCCCCTGTCCTCAATTCTGACCAGATGGATGAAAATATCCACTCTTGATTACAGAGCTATTAATAAAGAGCTTTGCAGAAATGACTATATGTTTAGGTTCTCTGGTGAAAGAAAGCCACAAACAATTCTGTTTATAAATGGCTCTGCCAATATTTTTCTTTAGATTATTTCAGGCAAAGCTTTCTTGGGGTGTGAGCCTATTCCCACCTCTCTTTTCTCTACCACATATACTGAATGAAATTCTCCTTGTTCTCACTATGATAACTTTGATGGTTTTCCCCGTGAGTAACGTGTTTCAGTTCAATACTTCAATGTCTTCTTAAGTTGCTCTTTAAAATGTTCTGTTCAGCTCTTCCTTCATCATTTCTTCCGTTTGCTTTACCTACATTTCTACCAGTGGTAGGTATCAGTCTCCTTGATGTTCGCCTCGATCATTCTTTCTTTTCTGTCTTGGGAATGATGTTGCTTTCTTCATACATAATGCTATTGATGCCATTTTACAGCTGATCCAGTTTCCTGTTGTTCGCGTTCAATTAATCATATCTGTACGTGAGATGGTCTTGACATTCATGTGTGATGTACCAAAGGTTATATTTGTGCTCTCATGTCTTTGACTCATGTCTTCAGCTTCATGGTCCCAGCTTCATTTTGACTGAAGATAACAAGCTCCTCCAAAATCTCTATTATGTTTGGCCTTACATTTTATAATTTCACTTTGGTCAGGGTATACATAACATACAAAGTCAACAACTAAAAAACAAACTCACATCAATGAATTCCTTGAGATAATGTCACAATGAAGTAAATAATCTTGCCCTCAGGTAGAGTACATTGGAGAGTGGATTACCTCTACCCTCTATACAGTCAAGGCATTATAGAGCAGTCCCTTAGCGGATTGAGTGTGTGTCCTTGACAGATAGTACAGTACTCGAGGTTGCATACACAAAAGTTGTAACCTAGCCATCTTTCCCAGACTGCCTTGTTTGGAAGGGCTAATCTTCTAAGCATGTGTTGACATTTTGCTCCTCTTTGGGCTTCTATAATCCCCCATTCTATTGTGATTAATGAACTTTCAGTTACTCATGAATTTGAAAGTCTCCTGTATTCTGTGTCTTAGTGATGTAACAACCTGACTGTGAATATTTAATGCTCTTATGACTTTGTGCTAATAGCATTCCTCATCAACATTATGTATCTGTGGTTTTGTGTCATCTTTTTGTCCTTATGGCTGAGTAAATGCTGTCCTTAATTTATATTTGGGACTGGGGTATCTTTTGTACTCTAAAACATTTTCCACAGACGTACTTGATTTTACTTCAGTGAATTACATTGGTATAAGCCTATATGTATAGCAGCCATTTGTGGTTTTTACAAAGGTATATGTGATTTCCAAATTTCTATCAGAAGGACCCCGTTTTCCAACTGCTTTTCTTTCCTCTGTTTCCTAATCTCTCATTCCACTTACCAATAATTATCTATGCTACTTGACTGCATGGTAGGTCAATTTCATACTGAAGTGGTTGGAAGAATTCTTTAATTTCTTCATTAGTGATTGGTGGGTAAATTTGACTCTTCACTGTATTGGCAAGATTTTCTTGTATTTGCACAGATATTCCATCACAGGGAGCATTGTGGTTCAATATAGTTCTCAACATTTCCATTTGATGAGTGAACAGTCATTCCTCTTGTATTTGTCTATCCCGCGTAGTAAGCCATCTGATTATTTGATTCAATAAGCAACCACCATATTTCTGACTGTACATTTTTCTCACAGCCATCCTAATAGACCTTGGGATGCAATCATCACACACATAGGTAGCTAATGTCATTTCTTCTTTACCATGTTTCCTAACTCATAACCTCTGCTTCTGTGTTTCTGTCATTTTTAAGACATTCATGTTTGTGATGCATATGGGATTGTTTTGGATTAGGTTCATGAGGATGAAGTTATCTTTGGTATGATAATGTGGCCATTTGGAGGCCAAGATTACAGGATGCATCTGACATCAACAGCTTTACCCCAATCCACCCTTGCTAGCTTAATTTCTCTCTTCTACACAATATGAGAATAGAGGCCAGCAGACAGATAGGATTCTAGTACCCTCATATAATAACAGGCAGGAGCAAAGCATGTTCTTGGAAACCAAGACCTCTGCCCTTGGAATCTTCTAGACCCAGTGAAACTTGGATGCCAAGATTCATGAAGATCTCCAGAAATACAGGCACTCTTGACTGTTGAAAAGAGACCCATCATACTAGATCCATTCAAGGATGCCACATTGTGTCATGTAAAATGAAGTAAATCAAGCCCCATTTCATTTAGTCCTATTCCCCTCATTGCCATCCTGTAAAATAAATTTTAACTGCTCTCGAAGTCACTCAAGGTTATATATCATTGGTTTCTTCACTTCTTGTCCCTAGTTTGAGGCCCCTTCTTAGAAAAACAGAAAACTTACACCATTGCTGGTAATTGAAAACTTTTGTAATAAAGCCTATAGTCCCCAATGATGTATAAAAATAGCTTATTGTCACTGTCAATGCTGATGAATGGCAACCATGTAGGACAGAGTATACTGCCCTTATGGGTTTCCAAGATTGTACTTTTTTTTGACACTTTAAGGTCTTTATTGATGCAAACCTGAGCACAGTCAGGTGGGTGGGGTCTATCAAGGAAGTGGGGTGGGCCAGGCCTGTCTCCATGATCACAAGGTTGTCTTGGGCATGCAGGATGGTCACCAACTGAGGACTCTGGGGAAGTACTTGCCAATGAGCCCCTGGTAATAGGGGTGCAGTATGTCCACATCAGGCAGGTCTGGGCATTTGATGTAGAGTTCAAACTTGTTGAACTCCTGAACCCGGGGCGGCATGTTCAGGGCTACACAACTGCCGGTAGTCACCACCGGTGTGCCACGCATAGAAGGAGTGGAACTAGAGGAAATTTGTTGAACTTCATCACTTGGTACATATACTCATCATGGCCCCAGTACATGAGGACATTCCCCAGGCTGCAGTGAGGCTGGTACATCCCAAGCTCAGAGCTGTATAGAGGATCCCTGAGGCCTGGATTGTCCTGGAAAGTTGAGTCGCAGAAGACCACAGAGGCCTGGGGCCAGCAGCCCACAGGATAGGTGTTTCTAACTACGGCCCACTGGGGCTCCTTGGCCAGGGGCAGCAACTTCCCCAGATTATGCAGCATCCCCACCAGGTACAACCAGTCCTTGTGGGGATGTGCCCTCCGGATGCCCTCCACAGTCTGGAAGGCATGGAAGGAGGTAGGGACGTCCACATCCGGATCCGACTCATCCACCAGCTGGTCCAGCAGGTCTATGGCCTCCAGGACTGTCATCTCCTTGGAGGAGCAGGTTCCGAAGTGGGCGTGCTTCCCTCTGATGAAGTCCACCACCTGCTGTGTGTGCATGAGTCTATAGCTGGCAAAGACGAGGTCCAGGAGCTGGCCACAAGTGTAGTTTCAGAAGATGGCCTTCCCCTTGCCCATTCTGGGCTCCATCTTCAGCTGGCCAACCATTGTGGGTTCCGGGAACTCTTCAAGAGTATGGAGCCAGAGAGAAACAGTGTATCCCACAACAGACCTAGCCAGTCTTATGTAATCATCCAAGACTGCAATACTTAATGGGAGTAGTAAGCCCCATCTTTCTCCCCTCTAAAAAACATTGGTATCACTTTTACACTGAATGGACATTTCCATTTTGCTTCAGTGGGCAGTATCATGTACCTTGGGAAACACTGCTGTATGTCTCTAGGGGAGCCGACTGTTATCTCTCTGAATCACAGAAGCTGGTGGTTTTGAAGCCTCCAGCTCATGATAAATGGAGGAATAAGTCCACACTGGAGCACAGCTCCAACACTGACATTCTTACATGCCTGCCACACTACAGATAACCTCGACCCCAGCAAGTTGATACACATAATGAAGAATTACACAAAGAGAAGATGTAAGACACACCAAGTCCCTGAATAGGTATTGAGGTGTTAAAGAGATTGAGGGTAAACAGGACACCCTAATCTGGTTACTCTGTTTATATTGAGTAGAGCAACTATATCCATATGTTCATAATGCAAAATAGAGTGACCTCAATTCACAATGGCCTCAAGGAGAGCCAAGTTTAAGGACCCAGGCCTTCAACTTCTTGGCCCCTCCAAACTTAGCTTCTCAGGACCATTTAGAGCAGTGGTTCTCAATCTTCTTAATACCATGACCATTTAATACAGTTCCCCCAACCATACAATTATTTCCATTGCTACTTTATAACTATAATTTTACTACTGTTATGAATCAGGCGACCCCTGTGAATGTGTCGTTTTACCCCCAAAGGGGTGGCAATCCACAGGGTGAGACCCACTAATGTAGACAGTTTTCATGTTACTGCATATTTCACCTCACAGTTGCAGAGGCTGACAAGGCTCAGATTCCTGTCCTGACTCTTATCCTAGATCAAGTATATCCAGTGGCTGATGAATGCAAGATGGGAGGTAAGATGGCAGACTTCTTTCTCAAGCAAATTGAGACCGACAACTTCCAGAAACACAATTACAGGATTTTGTCTCAAGTCCCCAAACCTTCAGGTCAGATGAAGTGTCCAGGTCCAGAACAAAGCTAAAGACCATTCAGAGAATCCTTTTAAATGATAAGACCACACCCACAAGGAAGCTATCTTCCTCCTCATTGGCTGCTCACAGTAGGTCTCATCATGAAAGAGATGGCATTCTATGAACTCTTATCAACCAGGCGGATTCCATCATCATGAACCAATGCCTTAGGATCCTGACTCAGCCATGATACACAAAGTTTCAGTCATCACACCTTACTGTGATTCAAAGAATATAAAAAATTGTGAGGAATGTGTTGGAGGGTGAGAGTGAATTAAGCAATTGGTTAAGAAATGACTTTATCACCCAGATGCTCATATATGAAATCTGGTTCAGTCATTGTGGACATTTATCTGTGTAGCTCATTTTCCATAGTTCAAGCTTATACCCTCTGTGCCTCTTCAAACTTATGAAAAAGAGTAGAAGTCCCACTTAGGACTTCTAAGTCCCTCTTTGGACTGGCCATCTTTCCAGGAGTGGATGACCTCATCAAGCCCCACCAATCAACTGATAGGTTTGAATATGTGGTCTCTCTAGCAGAGAAAGATAAAACTCACCTCCCTTTAAAAGTTAGAGCATTGGAAGTCCTAGAGAGGTCTTCTTAGTCCCGTGTGGTAGATGTAAGTCATTAAAGAACACAAAGACGAGTGTTTAATTTCTGCTATAGATTATGAATATACTCTGACATTTATATAATGGTCCAACAGGGAAGAGCTTATGTGGTAAACCAATAATTTGTCACAAATGTAGTTGATTCTTCATAGGTGTCACTGAGTCAGTTCTAGCTCATAGCAAACCTGTGTCTAACAAAAAGGGACATGACTCAGTCCTTTGCCATTCTGACAATGTTCTCATGTTTGAGCCCATTTTTTGCAGCTCCTGCATCAGTCCATCTCATTGAGAAGATTTCTTTATCATTCACTTGCCCTAATTTCCCCAGTGTGATGTCTTTCTTTAGGGACTGGTCTCTCCTGATAACATGTGCAAAGTACATAAGCAAAATATCGCCATCTTTGCCTTTAAGGAGCACTGTAGCCATGTTTCTTCAATGGCACATTTGTTTTAACTTTTGGCAGTCCATGGTACTTTTAATGTTCTTTTGCCTTTACTATATTCTAATACGTTGATTCTTCTTCAGTCTTCCTTTGTATGCATTGAAGAATGTTCAACTTTCACATTCACTTTTCACAGGCAATTGAAAATACTAAGGCTGTACATTTATTCAATTACCTTTTCTTAATTGTGTTTTAAATATATTATCCTGGGCTGAATCAATGACACTATAAACAAAATTACCTTATGCTTCAAAGAGATGATTGATAAAGTTATCTGCCATAAAATAACAAGATGTCTCTAAGGTGAACCAGAGGTGAATAGAATAAACAGAGTAAGGGATGGATGTGGAGCTCATAATTAACCCAAGCTACATTCTAAGAACAGTTAATTCTTACAAAATTCCCTTTTGAAGGAAATACAGAAGATGTAGTTGCTACAGCAAAGTGTGGTGAAGAAATTAGATGGTATCTATCAGAAACAATAGTGTCTCGAATCTTAAGTCTTGTTTTCAAACAAGCAGTGATCTAAGTGTACCATCAACTAAGCCCACATGGAAGAATAACATCAACATATGTGATCCAAGGATTGTCAATAGTAACATCCAATTCTGCAGCAGAGAATGGTATCAGAGCTCAATTTTTTTCCTAATAACCATTGTCTGTGCCTCTTTTTAAAATCATTTTATTAGGGGCTCATACAACTCTTATCAAAACCCACACGTGCATCAATTGTGTAAAGCACATTTTTACATTCATTGCCCTCAGTATTCTCAAAATATTAACTCTTCACCTAAGCCCCTGGCATCAGTCCCTCATTTATCCCCTCCCTCACCACTCCCTCATGACCCCTTGATAATTTAGAAATCACTATTTTGTCATATTTTGCACGGTCCAACGTCTCTCTTCACGCATGTTTCTGTTGTCCGTCCCCATAGGAGGAGGTTATATGTAGATCCTTATAATTGGTTCCCCCTTCCCAACCCACCCTGCCTCCACCCTCTCAGTATCACCACTCACACCACTGGTCCTGAAGGGAATAATCTACCCTGGATTCCCTGTGTTTCCAGTTCCTATTTGTAACAGTGTACACCCTCTGTTCTAGCCAGATATGTAAGGTAGAATTGGGATCATGATAGAATGTTTGGGGGTCTGGGGATCATTTAGGAACTATGCTCCATTGTTGCTGCACGACATCCTGTCTGGTTCATCTCCTCCCTGAGACAATGTAAGGGGTTGTCCAGTGGCCTACAAATGGGCTTTGGGTCACCAGTCTGCACTCCTCCCCTCCCCCCGGCATTCACAGTGATATGATTTTTTTGTTCTGATGATGCCTGATAACTGACCCCTTCAACACCTCATGATCGCACAGGTTGGTGTGCTTCTTCTATGTGGGCTTTGTTGCTTCTGAGCTAGATGGCTGCTTGTTTACCTTCAAGTTTTATGACCCCAGACACTATATCTTTTGATCGCCAGGCACCATCAGTTTTCTTTACCACATATGCTTATGCACCCATTTGTCTTCAGTGATCATATCATGGAGGTGAGCACAGAATGATATGATTTTTTATTCTTTGATGCCTGATAACTGATCCATTCGGCACCTCATGATCACGCAGACTGGTGTGCTTCTTCTATGTGGGCTTTGTTGCTTCTGAGCTAGATGGCTGGTTATTTACCTTCAAGCCTTTAAGACCCCAGCCGCTGTATCTTTTGATAGCTGTGCACCATCAGCTTTCTTCATCACATTCACTTATTCACCCGCTTTGTGTTCAGTGATTGTGTCGAAAGGGTGAGGATCATTGAATGTTAGTTTAATAGAACAAAATATTCTTGCATTGAGGGAGTATTTGAGTGGAGACCCAATGTCCATCTGCTACCTTAATACTAAACCTATACATATATGCACAGAGATGTATTTCCCCATTATCATATATAAATGTATATATAAATATTTACATGCCTTTATTTAGACCTCTATAAATGCCCTTTGCCTCCTAGCTCTTTCCTCTATTTCCTTTGACTTTCCTCTTGTCCGACTATCATGCTCAGTCTTCATTTGGGTTTCAGTAATTCCTCTTGGTTGCATTACCCTTGACCACGCCCTAACAAGTTTTTAAACACTGATTTTAAGAAGGCCATGGATGACAGTCAAAGACCAAAACACATTTGCAGGATTTATACATGCAATAAGTCTCTGTGATTTCTGTCTGACCATAATTAAGGTATAGGAATAACCTGGCTATCAATCAGAGATGATAATAGTAGATTGAAATAAAAACTCTGACTTGAATAATTAAAAACATTATTTGCTCTCCCTTTCAGTACTCTTTGATCTTAATCTTGTTTTTCTATACTTTCTGTTTTTGCTTTTTGAATTGCAGTTTGTCCTTGTTGTTGTTATAGTTAGCAGCCATCTTGACTCTTTTATATATTTTTCTATGTAGTTTTGCTATATAGAACCCAGGGTGGGTGACTCTGTAGAAACTATAACTACATTAGGGGTCCTGGAAGGCACAACATGGAATGTGGGAGCTAGTGGGGAGTTGATATCAAATAAAAGAAGGAAGAAAATGCTTGAAGCTGATTGTGATAGTCACATGATATGACAACTATTGAATGATGTGTCTGGATTATGTCCTAATAAAAGAGTTTGAGGGGGTAAACAAGAAACAGAAAATAACAAATCTCTGGCAGGTGTACCTTATGATCCTCAAGGTAACATCCTTTTATTCAACACTTTCAAGAAGTCTTATGCAGCAGATTCATCCAATCCAATGGTTCACTTGATTTCTTGACTTTTGCTTCTGTTGTGGTTTGAAATGAATGACAGCCACTATAATGTTACGATAATTTAAAAGAGTCTTTATTCGGTTATAACCGGACTGCTAGAATTTAAAAGCGATTCTTTGATTGGAGTCCCGAGTAGACATTTCAGTCCATCTATAAAGGCAAAAACTCATTTATCATTTGTCTAGGACTTATGCAAGCATGGACAGAAGCAGAAAGCAATATTAATGTTATTATTCTTTAAAGCTAGTGAGCATTACACAGTATAGCACTGATTATAACATTCTGTTTAATAACATAAAAATAGGAATCTACTGGTTACAACATTAAAAGCAAAAATATTATTAATTACAATGTTCTGATCCGGAGAACATGAGTGCATTCCAAAATTATTCTCTAGTGGGACTTTCCCAGATGAGAGGGGAACGGAGCAGGTCATCCAGCAGTCAAAAGATGGCATATCAGTGGCTAACACTAGTATGTCTCACTTCCATGAGCACTTATTGTGCATGCCAGCCAGATAAAATTATTGACAATACCAATATATTATTGATTTCTCATTATATTACTTATTAGTCCACTTATGAGGAGTTTGGTCTTCTTTATAATGAGTTGTAGTCCATGCTGAAGGCTGCAGTATTTGACCTTTATCAGCAAATGTTTCAAGCCAATCTTCAATCAAGCAAGGTTTTGTCACTTGCATATGGAAGGTTGTTAATATGATTTTTTCCCAAACCTGATGCCACGTTTTCCTTCAAAAAAATTCCAGCATCTCAGATTACTTTGTCAGAATATACATTTAATAAGTATGGGGAGAGGATAAAATCCTATCACATTTGTTGGGAGCCGATAGCCATTAAGACTCTGGCCTCAGACACGTAGGAGAAACTTGGCCGCTTTCTAACAGCAAGGCTTTGTTTCCTGCCCAACTTCGCCCCCACATTCCAAACTACGTGCTCAGTAGCATGAGAAATTGCGATAACTGACCTTGTTGCCATTAGTCAAAGTACTGAGCACCCATTGAACTGCAGATATACCATATTAGGAACATCGTGATAAGTTCACCCGGTAAGCCTTGATTTGCATGCGGACGTCGCCACGGACGTCTTTGAGTACTGTTGCGCACCCTTTGTACCTTATTGGGAACATGTGGCTGATTAGTTGTTGTACAGTGTGCGGTTGTTACACAGTGTCCTTCATTGGAATATGTGCCTCCCACTTCCTTCTCTGTTGTGAATATATACCCAGAGTTTTGGCAAAATAAACGGGCTTGATCAGCACTTGTCTTGCCCCACGTCTCTGTGTCTTTTTGCCATCCAGGTTTGTTGCCTCTCCAGGTCACCGCGTGAGGGTCTCGCTGGACGAGACCCTAACACACATTGGAAAAGAACTAAAACCCGAGAAATAAAATCATCAGCATACAGACAACTGATCTTTGACAAGGACCAAAAGATATCAAAT
Source organism: Tenrec ecaudatus (assembly GCF_050624435.1). NCBI lineage: Eukaryota > Metazoa > Chordata > Mammalia > Afrosoricida > Tenrecidae > Tenrec > Tenrec ecaudatus. Next base: position 144,411 of record NW_027459678.1, read on the forward strand.
GGGAAGCGGATGCCCTCTTCAACAAGTGGTGCTGGAAAGAATGGATATCTACCTGCAGAAAGATGAAGCAAGACCCTTATCTCACTCCGCGCACAAGATTAAACTCAAGGTGGATCACAGACCTTGTGGTAAAACCCCAAACTATTAGGACAATCAATGAGGGAATTGCGACCAACCTGAGAACTTTGGTGCAGGGAATATCTAGGCTATCGGATATAGGTAAGGACACAAATACAGTTGAGTCACTAATTGGCAAGAGGGGTATACCGAAGATAAAATGCCTGTGTACATCGAATGAATTCAGCAAGAGAGTAATGAGAGTGCTGACAGACTGGGAAAATATCTTTAGTAATGACACATCAGACAAACGCCTTATTAAAATTTATAATACTCTGCTTGCTTAAAAAAAAACCCTTTTATTAAATTGGAACTCTATGATGCTCACTCTCCTGACACAACGGCTGGAGCCAAAGTGGGTGAACAAGTAAATGTGGTGAAGAAAGCTGATGGTGCCCGGCTATCAAAAGAGATAGTGACTGGGGTCTTAAAGGCTTGAAGATAATCAAGCGGCCATCTAGCTCAGAAGCAACAAAGTCCACATGGAAGAACACACCAGCCTGTGTGATCGAATGGTCCCAAAGGGATCAGTTACCAGGCATCAAAACAAAAAATCATATCATTGACTGCACACCTCCATGATAGGATCGCTGAAGACAAATGGGTGCATAAGCAAATGTGGTGAAGAAAGCTGATGGTGCCCGGCTATCAAAAGAGATAGTGTCTGGGGTCTTAAAGGCTTGAAGGTGAACAAGCGGCCATCTCGCTCAGAAGCAAAAAAGCCCACATGGAAGAAGCACACCGGCCAGTGCGATCACGAGGTGCCCAAGGGACCAGATATAAGGCATCATGCAAAAAAAGATGTAAGTGTGTGTATGTATGTGTATATATGTGTATATGTATGTGTATATATATTATATTAAATGAAGGGGGAAGTGCAGAGTGGAGACCCAAGGCCCAAGTGTCGGCCAATGGAGATCCCCTCATAGAGGGGCTTAGGAGAGGAGATGGGTTAATTAGGGTGTGAGGTAGTATCGATGAAGAACACAGCTTTCCCCCAGATCCTGGATGCTTCCTCCCCCCAACTACCATGATCCAAATTCTACCTTGCAGGGCTGGATAGGACAGAGGCTGTACACTGGTACATATGAGGGTTGGAGGTACAGGGAATCCAGGGTGGATGATACCTTCAGGACCAAGGGTGTGAGGGACGATGCTGGGAGAGTGGAGGGTGAGTGGGTTGGAAAGGGGGAACTGATTACAAGGAGCCACATGTGACCTCTTCCCTGGGAGAGGGACAGCAGAGAAGGGGGGAAGGGAGACCCCGAATAGGGCAAGATATGACAAAATAACGAGGTATAAATTACCAAGGGCATATGAGGGAGGGGGGAAAGGGGAGGGAGGGGGGGAAAAAAAGAGGACCTGATGCAAGGGGCTTAAGTGGAGAGCAAATGCCTTGAGAATGATTGGGGCAGGGAATGTATGGATGTGCTTTATACAATTGATGTATGTATATGTATGGATTGTGGTAAGAGTTGTTGGAGTCCCTAATAAAATGTAAAAGAAGAAAAGAGAAAAAAATGATTAGGGCAAAGACTGTACAGATGTGCTTTATACAATTGATGTATGTATATGTATGAACTGTGAAAAGAATTGTATCAGCCTCAATAAATTGTTAAAAAACAAACAAACCACCTAATTACCCACTGAGGAGATGGGCAAAGGACCTGAACAGAAATTTCACAAGGGCAGAAATCTGAATACCCAGTAAATATGAGAAAATGTTCCTGATCATTAGCCATCAGAGAAATACCAATTAGAACAACTGTGAGATACCACCTAACACCCTCAAAGATAGCCAGAATTCTATCAATTCACAAAATCAGAGAGTAACAAGTGTTGGAGTGGCTGTGGTGAGATGTGAACATTGGTCCACTGCTGGTGGACTTGTATGTATGTACAGCCATTATGGAATTAGATTTGGTGAAGTGTAAAAGAGATGGAAATCAAGCTACCATAGGACCTAGCAATTCCCCTATTTGGCATATCCTCAGAAGAGGCAATAAATGAACCACAGTCAGATATCTGTGCCCCAATGCTCATCATGGCGTAGTTCACAATCGCACGAAGTTGGAAACAACCCAAATTTCCATCAACAGATGAATGGATTCAAAAACTGTGGTACATGCATACACTGGAGTACTACACATGCCTGAAAAGCAGTGATGAATGCATGAAGCACATTGCCGCATGGGAAAAATTGGAGGAAATTATGTGAAGTGAAATAAGCAAAGGGTAAAAGGAGAAGTAAACCATAAGTCCACTTAAGTAAGCTTAAAAGGCAAAAGAGATATAGGGGGAAAGTTACTATATGAATACATTCCTGGGGTGAAGTCCAGGTTAGTATGGCAGGGGCCAGACCCAATCCAGGGATACATATGACAGTCAATGAAAAAGGGGGGGGAAAGCAAGAAAAGTGGGGGGAGGCATGGGTAGTAGGGGAACAGGGCACTAATACATCCAAGGGGAGGGTATTGTTTAAATCTCCACAGGAGTGAGAGAGAGGGACCAGACCTCAACCTGGTGTGCCAAGACATGAATTCAACATACTGGCATGATGCAGCAGTCCAATAGAGAGGTCTTCAGGGGAAGCCCCAATCCCAGCTACATGTCCAGCCTCCCTGCCTGAAGAATCATCAGTCTGATGGTTCCCAGGGTGACTGATGGAGAGCACTGAAGGAAAATGGACTACAAAGGACAACACTGAAGCTACAGCTCTGGGAGAGGGGCACTTCTGAACAGAGCACATGGGAGCAAACTATGAGTTAAAGAGAGAGTAGAACACACCCCTGGTCCACCAAGCCCAAGGATGATATTCCTGCTGGGAGCAGCCAATGCACAGAGAGGACCATAGGGCTGGCCTCAGCACGAGACACGATTTCCATCAGTGACCCATAGCGCTACAGGGCATAACACCGAAGACACGGTGTGAGAATTGTCTCCAATCTGACCCCACCACACCGGGCAGAAACACTAAGGGTGTTTGACAGAGCAACAAGGGGAGTAAAGCAATGAAGTCCCTGAGGAATCCCAAAAATGGACTTTGGAGCCAGGGTGTAACATCCCATGAGACTCGACTGGCAAACACTCATAATAGTCAACAAACAAACCGGGAACTATTTATAGACTTTTCTTTTTTGCTGTTGGTTTGTTTTGTTGTTTTCTTTTTGTGCTTAATATTGTTCTTGCATGTCTATATAGATAAGGTAGGCGGGGTAAACAATCCTGAGGAGAAAATAACAGGACTGATGGTTCCGGAAGGGACACAGGAGATGGGGAGGCAGGGGAAAGAAAGGGGGGAGCCAACAAAAGCAGGATAGGAGAGCAACAAGTGATGTAAACTTGATGGTGAGGAAGGCGCAGGAGGCCTGATGGCGTTTGATCAAGTGCAATGTATCCACGAGGAATTACTGAAAACCAAATGAAGGTTGAAAATGATAGTGGGACAAGAGGAAAGTAAAAGGAAATAGGGAAAAGAACTAGGAGGTAAAGGACACGTAGAGAGGTCTAAATAGAGGTATGTATTTATATATAATGATCAGTAAATAGATCTATTCAAGTACTCCCTCAATGCAAAAATAGTTTGTTCTAATAACTTGCCATTCTTTGGTGCTCACCTTCCTGACTCAATCACTGAAGGCAAAATGGGCACATTAAAAAATGTGATGAAGAAAGCTGATGCTGCCCAGATATCAAAAGATATAGCATCTAGGGTCAGGAAGGCTTGAAAATTTAAAAAGCGTCAATTTAGCTGAGAAGGAATAAAGACCACATGGAAGAAGCACACCAGCCTGTGTGATCATGTTGTGTCAATGGGATCAACTATCAGGCATCAAAGACCCAGAACAAAAAACCATATCACTGTGAAACCCAAGGCCATCTGTAGACAATTTGACACCCCCTCACAGAAGGGTCACAAGTAAGAGATGAGCCAGTCAGGGTGAAATATAGCACCAATGAAACATACTACTTTCCTCTAGTTATTCAGTGCTTCTTCTCCTCCTCCCCATTATCATGACCCCAATTCTAGCTTACAAATGCAGCTAGACAAGAGCATGTACACGATACAGATAAGAGCTGGAAACACAGGGATCCAGGGCAGATAACCCCTTAGGACCCATAATGATGGTAGCTATACCAGGAGGGGAAGGGGAAGGTGGGAGTAGAAAGGGGAAAGCGATCACAGTGATCTACATGTAAACCTCTCCCAGGAGGAGGACCAACAGAAAAGTGGGTGAAGGGAGACAGCGGTTGGTGCAAGTCGTGCAAAAAGTAATAATTTATAAATAATCAAGGTTTCATGAGGGAAGGAGGGTGGGGAAAGGAGAAATGAGAAGCTGATACCAAGGGTTCCAGTAGAAAGAAAATATTTTGAAAATGAAGATGGCAACATATGCACAAATGGGCTTGACACGATGGATGTATGTATGGATTATCTTTAAGCTGTAAGAACTGCCAATAAAGTTATTTTTAAAAATTCTTGTAACATACTTTCCTGATTTTAAACCATTCCGTATTCCCTTGTTCTGTTTGCACAGCAGCCTCTTGATCCACGGACAGGTTCCTCTTGGGTGCAATGGAGTGTTCTCTAATGCCCATTCTTCCCAAGGCCATCCAGAGTTTGTTCTAAACCACACTGCTCCTGTGTTGTAGGTAGCTGAAATTTATTGTTTCCTAACCTCCCACTGATGTGTATATCTGAAAAATTGGGTATGTCCTAGAAGTGATGGTGGATTTCAGCTGAAATCTGCTCAACCTCAAACGGCATTCTCATTACTTGGGCCAGATGGTTTCTCTGAGATGTCTCAGATTCTCTGGAAATATCTTGGACTTGACACATTTCTTTAGGGACCTGGAAGATGAAAACTAAGACTCTAAATGTGAAATAGAGACAAGGACCTTGCCTCAGGGACAGCAAACAGATAATGCCATCCCTTACAGCCAGTCATGTAAAACTTTATCTTTCTACCCACCAAAATTGGAAGAATAGACATTTTTTGCATGTGAAAGCATTATATATGTTGTATTTATTTCTTGAATAATGAGCATAAGTAACATTAGATATGCAAGTCTGTTTTTGCGTGAATTGAGTGTGTTCTATATTGGATTTTGAAGATATGGATTTATTGCTCTATTCAATATAAACAGGGCAAACAGATTCGGATGCATTTTCACCCTCTATCTCTTTCACATCTCAGTACCTTTTCCGGGTCCTCAGTGTGTTTTAATATCTTACTGATTTACAGAGATACATTAACTGTATCAACTTGCTGGGATCATAATTCTCAGTGGTGTGAAAGTTTTGTAATTGTGTCAATTTTGAAGTCTGGTCGAGTAGTGGGCAGAGTTTGTCTATTAATCCAGAGTTGACAGCTTCAAATTGAGTAGGTCTCTAATTGAGAAAGATAAGAAGTCTGCTCCTATAACGGCATAGTGCAGTGTTTACTGAAGTACCTGATACTGCCCCTTGAGGGGAAATGGAATGGTGCACGTGTATTTTATGGGAGAAATATGTGGTTCCCATAAGGAATTAGAAACTCAAGGGCAGTTCTACCCTGTCCTAAATAGTCACCATTAGTATGCTCCGACAAGGGGCAGTGAGATTTTTTTGTAATACTTTATTCTGGATTATGGGCTATAGTAAAAACGTTTCAATAGTCAGCAAGGATGTGGGTAATTTTTTCCATTTTCCTGCTAGGGGGCATGCAAAAGGGCCACTAAGTTTGGGAGCATATGATTGACAGCACTAGTTCTAGGGAACAGTTCTAATCTGTTCATAGGTTGGCTGTGAGGGAGAATGGACACCATATTACTGGGTTTTAGTTTATTTTACATTTCTGGTATAATGTGGCCTCAGAGAATGGATCAGTTGGGATGGGATCATGTATGATCATATTCCGTGGTAAAGGGATTCAGGCTATGATAGCAAATCCTTTATCCCTTCATAATCTTTTCTGACCTAGATGTCAGGGGATTTTCCTGAGGTGTGGCTCCAGAACATTTCATCTCTGATCTGATTACAGCAAGAAAGGAGACCTGGATCAGAGCTCTGTGGACTAGCAGTCTCTATGCAGTGAACCTCCCAGATTCAAGGTAATGCTGAAGCATACATCTATGGTGCTGTCTAGGGCAGATTAAGCCCACAGACATTGCAAGCAGACAAGGACCTTGCCCAGACACAACAGAATAAGAGAGCCTTCTCCTATGACTGATGGGATATGTAACAAAAGATATGAAATTCTACCCACCTAATCTATAAGAAAGTTAATTTTGAATGAAAAAAAAACAGTTAATGATGCTTCCTTCATAAACACACTTAATAACTAAGGAAATGTGCTGGAATCTTCTCCAGATCAATAATCTAAACACATCTGGTTTGGGATGCAGTAATGGTTACTGTACTATAGAGAGATGGAGCTCTTTTCATTAGGTATTGGGCTTTTAATACACAGTCAAGGCAGAGTTGATTAGGTATTGGGTTATTAATCCCAAGGTCAGTGCTTTGAATTTACCAGCCAATACCCAGGGCAGATATGGGGTCATATACTCCTGGAATGATTTACAATATCATAAGACCAACAGTAGCCCTCATGGCAGAGTGGTTAACAGGTGGGCTGTGTACCCCGAGGTCTACAGTTCCCAACAGTCTGCTGTCCCAAGGGTGAAAGACAATGCTATCTGAGCCTGTAAAGAATTACAGTCTCAGAATCCCACAGGCGTCATTCCTCCTATGAGGTTGTGTGGCCTGAGAACTGAATGGAAAGCAGTGAGTCTGAGTCTGCTTGTTAAGTCAAAGGGGAACTTCCCCTATTTTCTATAAAGCTGCTCTGAGTAGCAATAGGCATCATGGTAGTGAATTTGTGCTAAGGGCCAGAGCCAGAGTTGACTTTTCAAAATGTCAAAACCATATGGCGTATAAGAGATCCAGTTAGATGAAGCTATTTCTGGAAGGGTTTTGCTCGTTCCTCCTTCCCTTTCACACTTTTCTGTTATTGAAATCACTTGGGTTGGTGGCACAGTGGATAATGTTTAATGGCTGTGGTTTTATGCTGACTTGGCTGAGCCAGGATTCTCAGAAGTTTAGGAATTACGAATGAGCTTAGGTGACAGTGTTCGATATAATGCCATCACTTCCATGAAGAGATTTGCTGTCAGCAGCCAAGTAGTGGAGGTGTTATCCTGTTGGGTGTGGTTTTCCCCGTATAAATTCAAGTACATTCTATCTGCAGCTTTTGTCCAGTTCTGGGGACTTCCTAGACGTGTGGATCTCCAGATGTGAGAGAGCATCTTGACATATTTCATATATAGCTTGGATTCATCAATCTGCACAGCCATGAGGAAGGAGCCTACCATCTGACCTTCCCTTCTTATTTCATTGTGCATTCGACCTACTTGAGTCAAGAGAAGGGTCCAGACTGATATCTGAGCCTTGCCAGCCTCTACAACTGTGAATTGAAAAGGTGAGTAGTATGACTAGAAGGTTTCCTAACTATTTCTGACACAGGTGGCAGGATGGGAGAAAAACTGGACTTCCCAATCTAGTACAGTGCATAATCTTGAAACTCCACAAGAGAAATTCTCCCCTTTCCTATAGGATCTCTAGGAGTCAGCATTGACTCCAAACCTTCCAGGGAGTAAGGGTTCTGGGACGAAGGTTGTGGAGGGCTGGGCTCTCCCTGAGCTTTGAGCAGATGACTTATCATTCATAGTCCAGGATACCTTTTGGAGCAGATTGATCAGAATGAGCTCAGGGACTCACACAGTATTTTGGAGTTTTCCATGCAGAGTTTGTTGCTAAGTGAGGTTTCACCGATTGCCTCTCTGAAATAGAAATTTCCCCACCATTGTTCTTGGCAGCTGTTGCCCAGATATATGGAGAGACATTGAAAGTCATGGTGGAGAGCTGGCCCTTCATCTCGCTGCCCCTGGTTGTTCTAGTGACAATCTCACAGGACATCTTTTGCTTGTGAGAGGCAGTTGTCTTCATATTCTAAGTTTCAAGAGTATTTAGATAACATTTGATAATTGGTTGTTTTTAATTTATGGTGGCCCGTGTTTTCCGGAGAAGAACCGTGCCTCATAGTGTTTTCAGAGATTGCTTTTTCAAAAGTAAGTCACCAGGCCTCGTTCTTAAAGTGTCTCTGAGGAGAAACCAACTATCTTCTAAGTTAGCTGCTAATCATTTTATCTGTTTGAATTATTAGGAGTTCCAACTTTAAAGAATTTACCATGAATTTCACACTTATTCAAGGAGAAAAATGGCACACGGTGATGTTTTTATTTTGGAGGTTTTAAAGAATTTTTCCTAATTCTTCCATTTAAGATTTTTAGGTTGACATTCATATTTGTTTTGTTTCATTTTTTAGTAAAATTCTCCAAGCTTTTAGGAAAAAGGGGCATTGCAGTTAGTTTGCTGCTACTGGTGTTTCTGAGTTGATTACTAGGCGTGGTATAAGAGTGGATCAATTAGAAATCGGGTGGAGATAACACAGGCCTAAATAAGAGACTGCGATAGGATTTTCACATTGGAATCTGGGTAGGTCTAACCCATTAAGAATTGTGCTGAGAGATTTGCTTTTCTGTGGTGAGGCTTTTAGATGCAAAATTCATAAATTCTATTTATGGATCCTAAAATGTCTGACTTTGACTGTAAGTCTTAGGCTGTTGTTGTTAAGGGCTATGGAATTGTTCCTGGCTCATACTTACCCTCAGAACTGACTCATAGTTATTCTATGTCAAAATGGAGGAAATACTGCACAATCCATGGCCATCCTCACAGTTGCTATATTGGAGATCCTTGCTGCAGTTATCATGTCAATCCTGCTCAAATAAATGTTTATACTAATCAGTGCTATAAAACCATTGATGTAATCATTCAACTTGTTATTGTCATCTTAAATATGCAATTCATTATATGAAACCCAATTCCCGGAATCGTGAAATTTGGCTATAAACTATCTCCTAGCTGTCCACACTTTTACAGTTTTGTGCTTGGGCCCTTGATGCATCTTTGTGTTGTTTCTAGGTGTCATTGAGTGTGTTCTGAAGCATAGTAACCCCAGATACAACAAGACGTAATGCTGCCCAGTCCTGTGACAGCCTCACACTTGTTTTGCTTGATTCCATTGTTGCAGCCACTGTGTCCATCCATCTTGTTGTGTGTGCATTCCATCATGTTGGGAGCTTTTCACTTTTCTCCAGACCCTTCACTCTGCCAAATATGCTGTGCTCTCCAGAGACTATTCTCTTTTGACGACATGCCCATGTTGGCTTTGCTTGTCTCTAAAGGCATATGGGTCTTCCTACTTTCAAGACAGTGGGTGTTCTATTGGCAGTTTATGGTACTTTCAAATTCTTGGCTGGCACCACAATTCAAATGGATTGATTCTTCTATCTTCCACATTTACAGGATTAGCTTTAGAACTAGATTGGTTTCTTCTAAAATCCAGTGAAAATTACATTAGAATAATTATATAAGTGTTATGTAGCACACCCCATTACAAACCTGATAAATTTGCCTCATAATGTAACTGAGAGAACCTGGCTTCAGGCTGTACCCAGACAGGTTTTCATATCTGGATTCTAATCATTTTAGGTCCTGCAGTCGGATTGCTTTCCAGGGTGCCAACTCTATACTGGTGAATCCCCTGAAGTCTGATTCAAGGATTTGGAACCTGCCAAATGCTGTTACTGGTAAGTTCTTTTTCTTTTTTAAAAAAATAATTTAATGTGGGCTCTTACACATATTGCAACAATCCATAAGCCAACTACATTAAGCAAAATTGTACACATGCTGCCATCATTATTTTGCAAATATGATCTCTCTACTTGATGCCTTGTATCAAGACATCTTTTATCCCTTCCTTCCCCCAGTAAGTTATTTTCCTGGGCATGATCTTTCTGTCTGACATAGGCATGACCCACTCATGACATTTACTGGACCTTCTCTCATGCCAATCCTGTGATGTTTCTTGTCTCTTCCCCAAAATATGATTTTTTGAGGGGGGTCATTATCCCTTATTTTGGTGTTATTAGAGGCTCTCAAATTGGTCTGCATAATATTGGCCCTCCTTTAGGACACACAGATATGCTATAAGGTCCTCACAGTGGTTATGCTTTAGCCTGTTGTTGCAGTCACTGTGTGGATGCGCCTCCTTTGGGTCTTATGCTTAACCTAGCAAGATGTTCTATTCAAGACTGGTCTCACTGGAAGACATATTCAGATTCTATGAAACAATGTATCCTACCACACGAAGGCTGATTGGACAAGAATACTGTCAGAATATGAAATCTAAAGCCTAAAGGTGTGAGGCTTTATTGGTGGATAGCAGGATACACTCTCTGGGATTGAAAAGTCCGCTGTGGAATCAAGATATTGCTCGATGCACAGAAATAGATTTACTTCACCGTAACTTTACCTTGTTAGTGACAGTTGCTTTCATAGTGTAAGTTTGAAGTTCTTTTTTTTAATGTATTGTGAAATACTTATTTCTAATTACAAATAAATGAAATTTTGTCTTGAAGCATGGTGTAGCATGGGTAACAGTCTTAATATAACAACAGTAAATGACATTGTTACATTTAGCGACAGTGTGCGTAAAAAGCCAACTGTAAGTGTGAAGGTTGAGATCGCTTCTCTCTCACCAGATCAGAAATTCTCAGGCAGTCTTTGCAAGAGCCCAATAAAGACCATCTTTCATAACAAGTGTACTTATGTATTTAGACTTGATAACCAACAAGCTGGAAAACCCTGTTTCACAAAGATATGATGTTGGAAATGAAAGAAGAAGGTGCAACACAGTATCAGACCGAATAGGATATGACTGCACACACATGATCCAGAATTTTATAACTGGCATTGTAGAGAAATCAGTTCTTGCTGCATCACTGTTAATAAGTTCAATGAACTCCTCTTGTGCTGTCTCAAGAGCATCTTCAACTTTGACTGTGAATGGGCTTCTGGGAAGTGTAAATGGGGTGTCAGGTAGATTTGGAAAGTACTAGAAAATTTCATCTGCAAGCATGTGCAAGTGTTCTTTCACAGAAATTATCGTAATCCTTTCATCTGGTTCAATTACATGTTCTTCAAAGAAAGCAGTTAAGGTAGGCAACGTGTGAATTTTATTTTCATCCCATTTTTTTTTTCCCAAAGCTGAAGTTTCATTTGGAATGATCAGATCTTTTCAGAAAAATTAAGGCATGTTGCATTTGGTCCTTGCAGTGATAAATTTAACTCATTCAAGATGGCAAAGATGGCAACCAAAGAAGCTATTTTCTGCAGTTCATTTTTATTGCTGAAACGTGTTTTGAACTGCGGTATTGGTTAAAAAATGTATTGAGTTCATCACGAAGCTCAAAAACACTTCTTAAAACTTTTCCTTTTGACAACATCTCACTTCTATGTGAAATAGCAGAGCATTATCCAGCACACCCAACTCGTTGCACAGTTGAAAAAACAGTCGACTGTTTAAAGTGCTCACCTTTAGAAAATTGACAGAATTTATGACGTTTTTCATTGCTTCTTGTAACTCTTGTGACAGCATCTTCATTGCTAATCTGTGACAATGAATCATACAGTGAGTTTTGATGACTTTTTGTGGCTCCTTCAATATCAAATGATAAAGTTCAGATGGACAGCCTAGCATAACAGAGGCACCATCTTTGCAAACACTACAAACCTTTTCCCAAGAGATCATATGCTCTTTCAGAAATGAACCAACTGTATCAAATCTACCACGTGCAGTAGTTGTCATTTCAAGAGGTCTGTAAAAAAGAAAGTCAACTTTAAAGTTGCCATCCTTAACATACCTGAGGTAAACCAGTAACTGAACAGTTTGCAACGTCTGTAGATTCATCAAGCTGGATGCTAAATATTGGAAGTGGAGCAGATTTAATTTATTGGAAGACCTAATAAGAATATCAGCAGACATGACATCTATTCTGCAGACAGTGTCGTTAGATAAAGAAATTGCATGCAATTTTGTCACAAATTCGTCTCTCATCATAACTCAAACAATGTCTTTGGCTGCTAAGCAACAGTAAATGTTCAGCAATGGTGTGAGGTTGCAGAGTCCTGCCTGGTGATTCTGTGTGCCACCAAATAGGAAACTTCAATGGCTGCTATGTTTTCCTTGTGGTACTTTCCAACAGTGGCAAGTCTGGCTTTCTTGAGTCCATCAGCTTTGCTTTTAAAATAGTTGGTATCCTTGCCAGAGAAGCTCTGATGCTTGCTATCAAAATGGCGTTTTAATTTGTTTGGCTTCATAGGTTTGACTGATAGAAATTCACAATAAACAACACATTGAGGCTTCTCAATTCCTGCTGTAATTATTGAGGTAAAAGAATACTGTAAAATGTCCTCCCTATATTTTCTTTTCTTAACCTTCTCTACATGATCCATTGTCAAGGGATAGTTTCCAGGGAGTTTTAATTTCTTTATTCATCTAGTAATCTCAGGTCAGTCCAGGGAAGCATGGGAGATTTAAGACATTCATTAGCAGGCATATTTTAAGAGTGCATATGGTTTGAGATTTGATAGGCAGAATCGATGTAAGTCTTTCTAGTTCCCAAGAAGTGTTTTCTTTCCCATAGCCTGTCCTTCCTCTTTGTTCAGAGGAACATAGGTATCCCAGCCTGGCTACCTGCCATCCCAGAGTTTAGAAAGCTAGTTGTTCCAGTTAGAGATTCATGTCATTGTGTTTACCAATTTGTGTTTATGGAGTGCCTCCGAGGGACTGCCTATCTGTTTTTAAAATTTGGGCCTTGTACACCTGTTATCACAATCCACACATCCACCCATTGTGTCAAGCATATTTGTACATTTGTTGCCATCATATTCTCAAAATATTTTCTTTCTACTTGAGCCCTTGGTATCAGCTCTTCATTTTTCCCCTCCCTTCACCACTCCCCCTCCCTTATGAACCCTTGATAATTTATAAATTATAACTATTTTTTCATATATTACATCAATGTCTCCCTTCACCCACTTTACTGCTGTCCATCCACCAGGGAGGAGGATATATGTAGATCCTTGTAATCTGTTCTCCCTTCTACCCCACCCTCCCTCCACCCTCCTGATATCATCACTCAGAACTGGTCCCAAAGGGATCATCTGTCCTGATTCCCTGTGTTTTCAGTTCCTATCTGTACCAGTGTAATTCCTTGGTGTAGCCGGATTTGTAAAGTAGAATTGGCATCATGATAGTGTGTGTGTGGCAGGGCGGGGGGAGGAAGTATTTAAGAACTAGAGGAAATTTTTATGTTTCATCATTGCTACACTGCACCCTGACTGGTTCATCTCTCTACAACCATTCTGTAAGGGGATGACCAGTTGCCTACAGATGGGCTTTGGGTCTCCACTCCCCACCCTACCTCAGGCACAAAGATGAGATTTTTTTGTTCTTTGATGCCTGATACTTGATCCTATGCTATGGACACTTCATGATCACACAGGCTAGTGTACTTCTTCCACATGGGCTTTGTTGCTTCTCATCTAGATGGCCACTTGTTTACCTTCAAGCATTTCAGACAGGGATCCTCAAACTATGGCCCGCGGGCCACATGCAGCCGGCCAAAGACATTTATCTGGCCCGCCGGGTGTTTTTGCCTGTTGTTTTTGTTTGTGTTTTTTTTTTACTTCAAAATAAGATATGTCTGATGGGGTCAGTGCACTTGGAGCTGTCAGAGTGTGGGAGCAGGATAGGAACCTGGTAGCACTTTGTCTTTCTGAAGCTTCTCTGGGGGCGAGGTTTTCCAGAATAGCCCACTATGTGTGTGCCAAGTGCAGCTACGAGCTGTTTTCCATGGGCTCCATGTAGGAGCACTTGCTGCCGTGGCCAGCCTTCACGGAGACCATCCACAATGATAGCGTGGCCAAGCGGCCCGAGTGCAATCAGCCGGATGCCTTTAAGATGCCCTGCGGTAAATGAGGCTGGCCACGGGCTTGGCCACGAGTTGCTCAATGATGGCCCCAAGCATGGGCAATCCCGCTTCTGAATATTCAGCAGCTCCCTGAAGTACATCTCTGAAGGCAACAAATCTGCCTCCCAGAGGAAGTAAATGTGCAGCCCAACCCCCACACACCCCCAACAGCCACAGGTATTGGTCACCCTCCTTTAGAACTACAGCCTACAGACCTTCAGGCAGAGAGGGCTAGATGGGGTGGTGGGGAACGGTGTTTCCTGATGACGCTATGCCCTGTGCCAGGATGGGGCCAAGCGCTAGTTCATCTTGGCCTCCGAGGCTGGAGGCTGGGACTCTGCTTTTAGGGTGTCTGTGTCTTGAAAGATATAACACCCTTGACTTCTCTCCTCAGCCTGGAAGCCCCTCCCTGCCTGTCTGGTCTCACCCCTATGAGCCCCAATTCCCCAAGGGGCTCCAGCCCTCACCAGGGCCCATCCTGACCCCTAAGTTGTGTGAGCAGTTGCAACCACTACAAGGCCATGTCCCAGTCAGGGGCTCCATTCCAGTCACCCCATGAATCACTCTGGTCAAATCCTTCTAGGCTCACCAGGACACTGATGGTCTATGACCTGCTGGAGCATGCAGGCCCATGGCACCACCCCTGAGTTCCAGGTCTCCATCTGTGTGAGAGAGCAGCCACTGATCCATGGTCTTCCTACCAGTCCCTGGTGGGGCCTGGGAGGTCTTGTCGACAGTCTGTACCTGCCAAGCTTGCCCCAGAAGAGTATGTCCAGAGCTCCTGGTGGCAGCTTCACCCTTTCCCGCTTCACCCTCTTCAGCTTTCTGAACTGATTGGCTGGAAATTAATAAACAAGGAGACCCAGCAGGATGCCATGTCCATGACTGGGTCTGTCTCCACCCTTAAAAAAAAGTGCAGGGTGCATAGGAATTTGTTCATAGTTCTTCTTTTTTTTTTTTTAAACTATAGTCCGGTCCTCCAATGGTCTGAGGGACAGCAAACTGGCCCCCTATTTAAAAAGTTTGAGGACTCCTGCTTTAAGATCCCAGATGCTATGTCTTTTGATAGCCAAGCACTATTAACATTCAGGTTTGAAGAAGTTTAAGAGAGCACTTGCTTTTCAGTGCATCTTAATTTAGGGAGACTCTTTTTGTCTCCCTAGAAAAAGCCTCATCGAATTTTCAAGGTTTGATTTTTCTAAGGTAGGTCACCAAAGCCTGTCTCTCAAGGAAGACAAATTTTCTGTTAGGTGCTAACCATATTAACTATCTGCGTCTCTTAAGGACTTCAAGTTCAAAGAATTACTATAACCTTTACATTTATTCATAGAGGAAAATGACACATTGTGATGTTTTTATATCTTTGGGGATTATAGCACATTTACGTATTTAAATAACTTTTCTGATAATTTGGGTTTGTGTTTAATTTGTTTTACTTGGCTTTGGGTAAAATTCTTAGTTTGCTGTTTCTCTGAGAGGATTGCTAGATATGGCATAAGACCACATCAGTTAGTAAGTGGATGTAGGTGACCTGGTAATAAATGGAAGATTGTAACAGGAATTTCATGGTAGAATCAGGGTGGGACTAACCCAATGAGAATTGTGTTGGGAGATTTGCATTTCTTTCATGAGAATATTTCACTGGGATTTATAATTCATGAATTAAATTACACTTATGGATCCTAAAATGTCTTTCTTTGACAGGCTGTTGTAGGCTGTTAAAGGCCCTGGAATTGGTTCTGACTCATACTCACCCTCAGGTCTGACTCACAGTTAGTCTATATCAACATGGAATAAATTTTTTGGGTTTTTTTTTCTCTTTTAAAATAGAACATTTATTTATTTTTTTGCATTCATTCTTTATTCACTTATCTCTTTTTTTTAACAATTTATTGGGGCTCATACAATTCTTATCACAGTTCATACATATACATACATCAATTGTATAAAGCACATCTGTACATTCTTTGCCCTAATCATTTTCTTTTTTTTCTCCTCTTTTCTTTTTTTACATTTTATTAGGGACTCATACAACTCTTATCACAATCCATACATATACATACATCAATTGTATAAAGCACATCCCCACATTCCCTGCCCCAATCATTCTCAAAGCATTTGCTCTCCACTTAAGCCCTTTGCATCAGGACCTCTCTTTTTCCCCTCCCTCCCCTCTCCCCCCTCCCTCATGTGCCCTTGGTAATTTACACATCGTTATTTTGTCATATCTTGCCCTATCCGGAGTCTCCCTTCCCCCCCTTCTCTACCGTCCCTCTCCCAGGGAAGAGGTCACATGTGGATCCTTGTAATCAGTTCCCCCTTTCCAACCCACTCACCCTCCACTCCCCCAGCATCGTCCCTTACACCCTTGGTCCTGAAGGTATCATCCACCCTGGATTCCCTGTACCTCCAGCCCTCATATGTACCAGTGTACAGCCTCTCCCCTATCCAGCCCTGCAAGGTAGAATTCGGATCATGGTAGTTGGGGGGAGGAAGCATCCAGGATCTGGGGGAAAGCTGTATTCTTCATCGGTACTACCTCGCACCCTAATTAACCCATCTCCTCTCCTAAACCCCTCTATGAGGGGATCTCCATTGGCCGACACATGGGCCTTGGCTCTCCACTCTGCACTTCCCCCTTCATTTAATATGGTATATATATATATATATATATATATATATATATATATATATATATATATATATATATATATATATATATATATACATATACATATACACACATATACACATACATACACACACTTATATCTTTTTTTTTTTTTTGCATGATGCCTTATACCTAGTCCCTTGGCACCTCGTGATCGCACTGGCCGGTGTGCTTCTTCCATGTGGGCTTTTTTGCTTCTGAGCTAGATGGCCGCTTGTTCACCTTCAAGCCTTTAAGACCCCAGACACGATCTCTTTTGATAGCCGGGCACCATCAGCTTTCTTCACTACATTTGCTTATGCACCCATTTGTCTTCAGCGATCCTATCATGGAGGTGAGCAGTCAATGATAGGATTTTTTGTTCTTTGATGCCTGGTAACTGATCCCTTCCGGACCACTCGATCACACAGGCTGGTGTGTTCTTCCATGTGGACTTTGTTGCTTCTGAGCTAGATGGCTGCTTGTTTATCTTCAAGCCTTTAAGACCCCAGTCACTATCTCTTTTGATAGCCGGGCACCATCAGCTTTCTTCACCACATTTACTTGTTCACCCAACATGGAATAAATTTTGTCCAATTCATGGTCATCCTCACAATTGTTATGTTGCAGCTGCTTCCTGCACTTACCATGACAATTCATATCAATGAACATTTTCCTATAATTTCTCTGAACCTTGTATTTACCAAGCCTGTTATTTTCCAAGGACTGATATGTTAGTCTAGTAGAGGTCAATGCCATTTCCTTGATATTTTTTCCTTCAAATAATAAAATAGTAAAACAATATAATTCCACATCAGTTACCATAACAATATAATTTCACATCAGTAACCAGTTTTTTGTTTTCTCTAAGAAAAGCTTTTAGTTTGAGTTCAGTGAAATATAGTTTGCCTCTGATTGCAAGTCATAATTAAATTTTAATTTGACTCTCTCTAATGTTCACGTACTGAGGATAAATGCATCCACGATGCAAATTATTTGTGACATAGACACGTTTGGCTTTCTGTTTCAATTTTCTGATTCTCATGCATATGGAATCAGGAGAGGCAATGATTTTAAGCTCTTAGATGCAAAATAAAAGTCATTGGTTCAACCTCACCAGTTGCTTCTTGGAGAAACTTAGAAAGGTATGCCTAGAGAGAAATGGCACAGTCAGACTCCATAGAGTTTACAGCCTTAAAGATAATGCTCTGGTGTAGTGCTCCTGTATTCTATGGGGTGTTTATTCTGTGATAGCGTTACCTTGCTTGTCTTAGTAAAATGAGGTGAGTGTATTTTTCAATGATGCAACTTAAGGGGAGTTTGAACTGTCAGGTTCTGTGTTACATATGAAGCTGTGGATCATTGACCTCCATCCCACTCAGGGCTCCTTAAGCTATGCTTTCACTTTTATAAAGAGAATTGGATATATATATATATATATATATATATATATATATATATATATATATATATATATATATAATACTAAAATATCTCTAAAGGTGGTATAACTTAGGAATTGGACTAAAATTATAATATAAGACAGATTTCACAACTTCTGAATTGTTTTGTTTCACTCAATTTTTTGTTACTTTTGAGCTTATAGCAGGGGGTGTGGGGGGTGGACAGGATGAGAAAGACAGAACTGGATAGGACTGTCTATGATGGTTAATACTGAGTTTCATATCTCCTGGTCATTATTTGTAAATACTATGTACTTAAGATGCAATATCCCAAAGGCCACATAATATTAGAGAGCTTACACTACTGTCAGGTTATGTCTAACACATAAGGTTACTAAAACATCTTTCAAAGCTAATGTTTTCTGTAGTTCTACTGGTTTTTCCAAGGTTCGGCTTTTAGCTTTAATCAGGATGGCTATTGCATGTTTCTCTTTAAGTGCTTGATGAATTATCTGTTTTGTGTTGCTTAATTTTTTAAAAGATAATTCATCGTAAATTGAGTGTTGAAGTAATTCTATGTAAATTTTATTTTTCCTATTAAGTTCACTGAAATCTTCACTTTTTCTGTCCCATAGTGGAGCCCTGTGGGAGCCCCATTGGACTGCCAACCCAGCAGTTCCAGTGGCCAGGTGCTCCATGGAGAAAGACAAGGCTTTTAACACTTATCAAGGGTTAGAGCCTGAGAAAAACACAAAGACATCTCCCCATGTCCTATAGGGCCGAACTGATGTCATCACTGCCATCCATAGCATTACAAATACTACATTTCTAGAAGGCACGTCACACCATGTCTTCTGGAATGTCTTCCCATGAATCTCGAATCCACTTCATGGCTCCTAAGGGCCAGCAAACAATCCCTGAACTAACTACAAGCTTTTCTCTTGTGAAGTGTTTTGTTTTGTTCTTTGTCAGTGGTTTGTTTTTGTTGTTTTGTTGTCTGGTTGTATACTGTTGCTTTGTTTTCCTCTGTCTTGTTTTCGTGCATGTTAGTGTCTCCACAGGTCTGTCTGAATAGGACAGGCTGGATGAACTATCTGGAGGAAAAACAACGGGACCGACAGTTCCGGGGGGACTTAGGGTGGGGGTTAGGGGGGGTAAGGAAGTAGTGTTAACAAACACAGGGACAAGGGAACAACATGGGACCCAAAATGGTAGAGAGGGTGGAGTGGCAGGCCTGGTGGGAAATGATCAAGGGTAAGGTTGCTTAGAGAAGAGGTATACTAGCCCATGGTAGTAGGGCATGGTAGTAGGGCAGGAGGAAAGTCAAGGGAGATGGAGGAAAGAGCTAGGAGTCAAAGGGCATTTGTGGAGGTGTAGAAAAAGACATGTACATGAAAATATATATAGGAGGATGGGGAAATAGATCTATGTGTCTATATTTATAGGTTAAGTATTAAGGTGGCGGAAGGACTTTGGGCCTCTACTCAAACACTCCCTCAATGCTTGAATACTTCCTTTTATTAAATTGGAACTCTATGATGCTCACTCTCCCGACACAATGGCTGGAGCCAAAGTGGGTGAACAAGTAAATGTGGTGAAGAAAGCTGATGGTGCCCGGCTATCAAAAGAGATAGTGCCTGGGGTCTTAAAGGCTTGAAGATAAACAAGCGGCCATCTAGCTCAGAAGCAACAAAGTCCACATAGAAGAAAACACCAGCCTGTGTGATCGAGTGGTCCGGAAGGGATCAGTTACCAGGTATCAAAGAACAAAAAATCCTATCATTGACTGCTCACCTCCATGATAGGATCGCTGAAGACAAATGGGTGCATAAGCAAATTTGGTGAAGAAAGCTGATGGTGCCCGGCTATCAAAAGAGATAGTGTGTGGGGTCTTAAAGGTTTGAAGGTGAACAAGTGGCCATCTAGCTCAGAAGCAAAAAAGCCCACATGGAAGAAGCACACCGGCCAGTGCGATCACGAGTTGCCAAGGGACCAGGTATAAGGCATCATGCAAAAAAAAAAAAAAAGATATGTGTGTGTGTATGTATGTGTAGATATGTGTATGTGTATATGTATATATGTGTGTGTGTGTGTATATCTATCTATCTATCTATATACCATAATGAATGAAGGGGGAAGTGCAGAGTGGAGACCCAAGGCCCAAGTGTCGGCCAATGGAGATCCCCTCATAGAGGGGTTTAGGAGAAGAGATGGGTTAATTAGGGTGCGAGGTAGTACCGATGAAGAACACAGCTTTCCCCCAGATCCTGGATGCTTCCTCCCACCAACTACCATGATTCTACCTTGCAGGGCTGGATAGGGCAGAGACTGTACACTGGTACATATGAGGCCTGGAGGCACAGGGAATCCAGGGTGGATGATACCTTCAGGACCAAGGGTGTGAGGGGCGATGCTGGGAGAGTGGAGGGTGAGTGGGTTGGCAAGGGGGAACTGATTGCAAGGATCCACATGTGACCTCTTCCCTGGGAGAGGGACGGTAGAGAAAGGGGGGAAGGGAGACTCCGGATAGGGCAAAATATGACAAAATAACAATGTGTAAATTACCAAGGGCACATGAGGGAGGGGGGAGAGGGGAGGGAGGGGAAAAAGAGAGGTCCTGATGCAAAGGGCTTAAGTGGAGAGCAAATGCTTTGAGAATGATTGGGGCAAGGAATGTGGGGATGTGCTTTATACAATTGATGTATGTATATGTATGGATTGTGATAAGAGTTGTATGAATTCCGAATAAAATGTAAAAAAAGAAAAGAGGAGAAAAAAAAGGAAAATGATTAGGGCAAAGAATGTACAGATGTGCTTTATACAATTGATGTATGTATATGTATGAACTGTGATAAGAGTTGTATGAGCCCCTAATAAATTGTTTTAAAAAAAAACAAGAAAAAAATGACTCACTCTTCAAGAGATTATGTCAAGTACCTGGGTCCCACAACAGGAATATAGCATTTATTTAATGCATGTGGTGATGCCGATAAAAGTAGGTCAGGGAAGCTATGTGAGATCAGATTGTAAACACCATGAAGGGAAGATTGGGATGCATTGTACAGGGTCTGAGGACAAACAGGCGCATGACCCAGATTCAAGACTCAGTGCATGGGGAGCAAGATACACGTTTCCTAGCAGCATTTGGCCACCCCCTACCCCATTTTCCCCTGTGTCATGGTTTTTAGTCCTCTTCCTGTCTCTGAGAACTGAGATTTAGATGTTTCTAGCATAACCATCAACTCCAGAGAGCAGAGGGAGGAGAATGAACATGGAATTAGGACATCTTCTCTGGGTCATTGTTTTCTTCTTGGGAGACCCCGAGTGCATAAACCACAACCTGAGGTGTTCTCTCTCTATCAGAGGAGAACTGAAGGGAAACATTTTAATATTATTTTCTATTTTTATCCTTACACTTTCTTGTGGATTGCATGAAGTTGTATCGAGAAGATTAATATTCATTCAACTTTTCATACACTCTTGTTTCATTTCATTGACTGTAATACTCACAAACTCCTGTTATAATTACCTTTTCTTTCCAAACATTCTGAATTTTCCCCTGGATAAATGTTGCCCTTTTAATCGCAGAAGTTTGATTATTCTAAGGTAATTGTATCTGCCCAGGACTATTGCTCTCTGGTAGTTTTGTGGATTATTTGACTGGAAGTTTTCCCAAGGGTGAGTTCAGTCCCACACCTGAAGGGACACTGACAGCCATAGTCTCAGGACTTCCACAAGTCTACCCAACCAATAAGCGTAGTGTTTTTATTTTTATTTTCTTTGTGTGTGTGTGTGTATGCGTGTGTGTATTGTTTCACTTTTTATCCCACTCTACCCAAGATCTTCTAATGCTATCTTTTCCAAAGAAGTGGGTACTGTTAGCAAGGCACCACCTCTTCTGGTCATAGAGTTCAGGAGACTCATATCCATGATTCATTACAGCATTGGATGAATGGTTTCCATGTGTTTTCAATGATCATCACTCTGGAAAGGGAGAAACAATTAGCTGCACCTCATGTGGCTTAAAGTCCCCAGTCACTCCTCTTAAAACCCAGATGTAGAACATTGTCTTTGTGGGCTGTTACATCAGCGGTTTTTGATATTCCCGGAACTCTACGGCCTCCTCAGAGTAAAAGAGTTAACACACTGATGGTTTTCTTTAGTTTAGATGACAGTAGATCAGAGAAATATTTAGGACAGATTATGAAACTGATGAAGGTGAAATATTCCCCATGTTATACTTTTAACTTCTCTTCTGAACAGAGCTACACTGTCAGACAGACGGTAACAAGGGCCAGGTTGGCCATGAGTATTCAGAGAGTGACACACTCATCTTTGGCTTTAATCTGCACAGATGACACTCCGAGTAAAGTTGACAGTCCCTGAGATTTGTTTCCTCTTCTCAGGCAGCAGGAAGCACGGGGCAGAACTGGGCACTAGGACACACCTGAGAGTCTACTGAGAAAAGGACCATTTGGGAGATCAGATTTTTCACAGTCTTCACTAAGGAGAGAGAGGTATTTTCTATCCTGGACATAATTTCTCAAAGACAGTAAGGAGGGACTGTATGTGAGGGCCCAGACTCCCCAGGCTGCAGCCTCACACCAGGTTTCAAACCACTCTCCCCTGAGTGTGGACTGAGAGATGCACTGAGTGGAGAGGCACAGTTCAATACTGTCTGGGGTTAAGGTGCCAATGCCTGTGTGTTTGTGTCTTTGTGTGTGTGTTGTGTAATATTATTAGGATCAGGTTTTGTCCCACTCAACATTCTCAAGACCCACACCTCCCCTGCATTGGGTGTCCAGGTTTAAGAGGTTGGAGGAGTCTGACATGGAGGGCAGGGCAGAAATATGCGAAGTGGAAGACATCCATTTTAGACCCACAGGTTACCTCCACAGGGGAAGCTCCCTCATCACCCAGCTGGAGACCACAGTGTGATTCCTTTCCATCCCCCTTGCAAAATGGGGTCTGCCACCCTAACTCTCCTCATTGCTCTTCTCCCAGGTCAGGATCACCACAGGGTTTGAGATGAATGGAGGGTGTGTGTGTGAAGAGGGAATCTCTGATCTCTGAATCCTACCTCCAAAGGTGTCTGTGCTCAGGTACAGCTGGTGCAATCTGGGGCAGAGGTGAAGAGACCCGGAGAATCTTTGAGGATCTCCTGTAAGACATCTGGGTTCAGCTTTACTAGCTACTATTTTCACTGGATTAGGCAGACACCTGGAATAAGCTTAGAATGGATAGGAAGGATTGTTCCTAGTGACGCTGACACCAGGTACAACTCATCCTTCCAAGGAAAAGTCACCATCTGCACAGACAACTCCATCGGCACCATGTCTCTGCAGTGGAGCAGCCTGAAGGACTCAGACACGGCCATGTATTACTGTGCAAGACACACAGTGAGAGAAACCACTTCCTGAGAGGGGCAGAAACCCTCAGCCTGATGCAGCTGCAGAGCAGGAGTCTCAGAGGTACCTCTCAGTTCAACAGAAGAGGAAAAGCTGTCTGCTGTCTCCTAGAGACTGAGAACATGGGATCATCTCACAAGCCACTGACATGAGAGGGAGGCATCTCCCCACATGGGGAGCACTGATGCCTTTTATTGGATTGGATTCCCCTGGAGCAGCCCAGTCTGTGACAGCAGTGCTATAGAGCCGATGAGATAAAGTTTTGTTTGAAATTCTCAGAGTTCAGCATTTGCTGCCCTTGAAGAATGAGCAGGTGCATTGTCTTATAGGAAAGAAAGACCTCAGCTCATATTTCCTGGCCTTTTTCTCACCAACCATTCCCAGTATTATTAGAAATTCTTCCTGATAAGTAGCCTCAACCACCTCATGTGTTCATCTGTTTGCCTTATAACTTGATTCAAATTAATTTGGAGAGAGCTTTATAAAACTCTCCTGGTGGAGCACTGGCGCTGTGACATTAACAAACTGCTCATGGATCCCAGACCTTATATCAGTCAATTACACTCATAGGGAAATACTTGGTATAGTTTCCGGGTTAAAAATGACCTCCCCAGAAGGAGACTCGAGTCTGCTGAGTCAGGATGTACTTGGTTCAGAAATGTTTGCCTCCTTCCTTCCCCTCTTTCTCCTGAAGATGCTGGTCCTACCATGGGGTCAGTGTCAGGGAGAGAGCATTTTGAGTTGATTAGATTCAGGCAACACCCAGAGAGAGACCATGGTGTACAGGGATCTCTACTTTTGGTCAGTGCAGTGCTGACCTTGACCCTGCAAGAAACATTTCTACCTGCCCCTGACCTCTGTGAGCACTGAGGACTCATCTATTTCCGTGCAGGTGGACACAGACAAGGCAGTCAGTGTGGCCCTTACAGGACAGCTCTGGGGATGGACTGCATGGGGCTTTCCGACCAGCAAGGAGCACTCCAGACAAACAACAAGACCAGGATGCAGGAGTAGGTACATTGCTGAGCACAGGTGGGGCTTTCTGCTGTGTCTTGAGTTGGTTTTGTTCCCACCGTTCTCAAAGAGATTCAGGGGAAACTCTATTTACAATTGCAGGCGTGTACTAGTGTCTCCTAAATTGTAACAAGACTCTCTCACTGACAACAAGTTGATTTTCTACCTAAAGTGACCTTATAGGACAGGCTTGAACTACCTCTGTAAAAAGTATTTGCATAGAAGTGGCTGGTCTTCCAATCCAGGGGTACATATGGTAGCCAACTAACAAGGAGGGGTCAGGAAGAAAGGGGAAAAAAAAGATGTGTGGTGGGGGAATAGGGCACAGACCCACCCAAGGGGAGTCTATTTTTATTTCTCCACAGGGAAAGAGGGATGAGACTCAAATCCAGTGTTCTTGGATGTGAATTCACCCTGATGGCATGGAGTGGGGAGCCAGGAGAGGGCCCTGAGGGCTCTGTCCCAATACCAGCTACATGGACAACTGCATCTCCTACCCAGAAGAATTCACTTTAGAGCACGGCACTAAGGCTGCAGCTAGGGGAGAGGGACATGTCTGATCAGAGTACACGGGAGCAAATGAATGGGGAGGAAGAGAGAGTGGAGGACAACCTGGCACACCCAGCCTGGAGGATGATATCCCTGATCCAAACAGCCAATGCACAGAGTGAACCATATGGCCAGCCCTACTTTGAAACACTATGTCCCTCATGGCTCCATGGACCTACAGGGGACAACACTGGAGACTCAGTGTCAGGATTGACTTTTACTGACCCCATGACACCGAGGCTAAACACTTAAGGCATGTGGCAGAGTAATAGGGTGAGCAGATCAGGGAGCTCCCAAGGAGGTGCAAAGGATAGATTTGAGGCCAGAGCATGGCACCCCATTTGACTCAATTGAAGGAAATGCCTACATGTCAAAAATCAGATCTTGATCTATTTACAGGTTTTTCTTTCTTTTTTCTTTTTGTTTTAATTAATTTACTCTTTTTTGAGTCATTGGTTTTCTTTTTTGTTGCCATCATTCTGTTATCTTTTGTCACTTTGTCTTGCTATGCCATGTTTTTTTGGGGGTGCATATTATTATCTCTGCAGATCTATCTACGTAAGATAGGCAGGATGAACAGTCTGGAGGAGAAAACAACGGGACCTATGGTTCCAGGAGAACATGGGAGAGAGGGAAGCTGGGGCAAGAAGGTGATGTTGAACAACCCAGGGACAAGGGAGCAACAAGTGATTCAAAATTGGTGACGTGGGGGTGTGAGAGGCCTGGTAAGGGGAATGTAACCAAGAGAAATTACTGAAACCAGAATGAAGACTGAGGATGATAGTGGGACAAGAGGAAAGGAAAAGGAAATAGAGGAAAGAACTAGGAGACAAAGGGTATTTATAGAGGTCTAAATACAGGCATGTACATATGTAAATATTTTATATATGATGGGGAAATAGCTCTATGTGCATATATTTATATGTTTGGTATTAAGGTAGCAGATGGACATTGGGCCTCCACTCAAGCACTTACTCAATGCAAGAACACTTTGTTCTATTAAATTGGCATTCCAGGATGCACACGTTCCCAACACGATCACTGAAGACAAATATGTGCAAAAGCAAATGTTCTGAAGAAAACTGATGGTACCCAGCTATCAGAAGATATATTATTTGAGGTCTTAAAAGCTTGAAGATAAACAAGCAGCCATCTAGTGCAGAAGCATCAAAGCCCACATGGAAGCCTGTGTGACCAGGAGGTGTTGAAGGGACGAGTTATCAGACAGCAAAGAACAAAAAATCATATCAGTGGGTGCCCACGTTCCCTATATGATCACTGAAGATTACTGTGTGCATAAACAAATGTGGTGAAGAAAGCAGATTGTGCCTGGCTATCAAAAGATACAGCATCTGAGATCTTAAAGGCTTGAAGGTAAACAAGCTGTCATCTAGCTCAGAAGCATCAAAGCCCACATAAAAGAAGCACACCAGCCTTTATGACTACGAGGTGTACAAGGAACCAGGTATCAGACATCAAACTACAAAAAATCATATCAGTGTGTGCCCACCTTCCTGATATGATCGCTGAAGACAAATGCATGCATGAGCAAATGTGGTGAAGAAAGCTGATGGTACCCAGCTATCAAAAGATATAGTGTCTGTGATTTTAAAGTTTTGAAGATAAATAAGCGGCCATCTACCTCAGAAGCACAAAGTCCAAATGGAAGAAGCACACCAGCCCACGTGACCACGAGGTGTTGAATGGCTTGGGTGTCAAGTATCAAGGAACAAAAATTCTTATCATTGTAAATAAGGGTGAGTGCAGAGTTGGAGACCCAAAGCCCATCTGTAGGGAACTGGACATCCCCTTACTGAATGGTCACGGGAAGAGATGAGTCAGTCAGGTTGCAGGCTAGAAATGATGAAACATACAACTTTACACAAAGGAAAATACAAAGATAGTCCACAAAATAAGTGATATGAAAGTGGCAAGTGTATGCCCTGTTGATAGTGGAAAATGTGTGAGTCCAGGGGCTGAGTGTGTGGGGTGATCAGGCAGTCCCACTGGGTTCCTGTTGGCACCAGAGTCATTGTATGTTATTTACTGCACAGTGTGGTGTCTATTAACAACTTTCCATCTTCTGCTGTCTGAAAATTAATGACTTTCTAAATTGCTAGTATTGTGATGAAGGTGAAACAAATTTATTTGTTTTTAACTTGACATTTAATTTCAGAAGTGTGACTATTTCTCAGAAAGTGTACTTTTGCATAAATGCTATTTGTTTCTGAAAGTTAGTGCAAATTTATATCACAAGTAGAGAATGTTTAAGAATAAAAATATATTTTATTCAAGGGAACAACAAGCGATCCAGATCGATGGTGAAGGGAGTGTAGGAGGCTTGGTAGGGTTTGATCACAGGTAACGTAATTCCGAGAGGAATTACTGAAACCCAAATGAAAGCTGAGTATTACAGTGGGACAAGAGGAAAGTAAAAGGAAATAGAGGCCATAAATAGGAGGCAAAACACATATATAGGGGTCTAAATAAAGGCATGTACATATGTACATGTATTTTTATATGACGATGGGGAAATAGATCTATGTGTATATATTTGTAGGTTTGTTACTAAGGTAGCAGAACAACATTAGGCCTCCACTCAAATACTTCCTAAATGAAAGAATACTTTGTTCTGTTAAACTGACATTGCATGATGCTCAACTTCCTGAAACTGTTGCTGAAGACAACGCAGATGCATAAGCAAATGTGGAGGAAAAAGCTGATGGCTATCTAAAGACAAAGTTTTTAGGCTCTTAAAGACTTGAAGGTAAACAAGCGGCCATCTAGCTCAGAAGCAACAACGCCCATGTGAAAGTAACACGTTAGCTTGTGTGATCACGAGGTGCCAAAGGGATAAGTTATCAGGCATCAAAGAACCAAAAATACCCTTTTTATTGTATGCTCACCTTCCTGATATGATCGCTGAAGGCAAATGGGTGTGTAAGAAAATGTGGTGCAGAAAGCTGATGGTGCTTGGCTAACAAAAGATATAGCGTTTGGGGTCTTAAGGCATGAAGGTAAACTAGCAGCCATTTAGCTCAGAAGCAACAAAGCCCAAAATGAAGAAACACACCAAACTGTGTGATCGAAGGGATCATGTATCAGACATCAAAGAACAAAATACCATAGTATTGTGTGCTCACCTTCCTGACATGATCACTGAAGACAAATGGGTGCAAAAGCAAAATTGGTGAAGAAAGCTGATGGTGCCTGGCTAACAAAAGATATAGCATTTGGGGTCTTAAAAGTTTGGAGGTAAACAAGAGACCATCTAGCTCAGAAGCAACAAAGCCCACATGGAAGACACACCCCAGCCTGTGGGATGAGGATGTGTCAAACGTATAAGGTACCAGGCATAAAAGAACACAAAATCAATTCATTGTGAATGGGGGGGGAATGCAGATTAGGGCCCCAAGAACCATCTCTAGGCAACTGGACATTCCCTTACAGAAGGGTCCCAAAGACGAGACGAGCCTGTCAGGGTACGGTGTAGCAATGATGAAACATACAACTTTCTATTGGTTCCTAAATGCTTCCTCACCCTCCCCTGCTCCTCTCCGACTATCATGATCCCAAATATACCTTACAAATCTGGCTAGACCAGAGGATGTACACTGATACAGATAGGAACTAGAAACACAGGGAATGAAGGACAGATGATCGCTTCAGGACCATTGCTGAGAGTGGCAATACCGTGAGGGTGGAAGGAGGGTGGGGTGGAAAGGGGGAATCGATTACAAGGACCTACATATAACCTCATCCCTGGGATGGACAACCAAAAAGTGTGTGAAGGGAGACATTGGACAGTGTAAGATATGACAAAATAAAAAAATTATTAATTATCAAGGGTTTATGAGGGAGGGTAGAACAGGGAGGGAGGGGAAAAATGATGAGCTGATACCAAGGGCTCCAGGAGAAAGAAAATGTTTTGAGAATGATCATGGTAACAAATGTACAAATGTGCTCAACACAATGAATGAATGTATGGATTGTGAGAAGAGCTCCCTGTGCCTCCAATAAAATGATGAAAATGTGTGTGTGTGTGTGTGTGTGTGTGTGTGTGTATGGAGACTAAAAGTTTAAATTCTACTCTGTATTTTGAGCTGACTTTTTAAAGTCAGCATACTTCATGAAGACTCTAAGCACCCTCCTTCCTCCCAGCTCCTCTAACAACAAGCTGCCAGGAAGAGCATTCACTCTCTCTCCCAATAGCTAAAGTCAAAGCAAAACACATTCCAAAAATATTACATGACTGAGTCTTTTATATTGGCCTTGATATTGCCTTGGCCACTTCAGCCAATATATTAAAGATCAAGGGATTGGAATTTTCTTTTAATTTCCAGGATCCTTCTGCATTTAAACTCTGAAAATGTTCTTTGTGAATCATTACAATTATTATTGGCCATTCCTGCATTGTTTTTTTTCCCCTTCAGTAAACTCTTTAACTTTCACTGAAGCTCTCATTTGGTCTTTGGAAGGAGGACCAGAAAAGGAAATCATATGTACATTTCTTGACCATTGATGTCAACCAATTACTTCTAAATTCCTTTAAAAAAAGACAGAAAGGAAACAAACAGTATATGACAGTAAATTTACCATTTCTGGGAAAAAAGTTATCTTTGATAACTAATCTTCTGTGGCAAGATTATATTTGTTGTGAACATAACATAGTAGCTAAGGAGAATCAGAATACACTATAAGAACCATTATGAGCATTGGACATTCTGTTTGAGATTATTGCCCAACCTGCTTAATGTTGTGTCACAATGTAAATTCCACAGCCTGTCCAAGAAAATTCCCCTTAGATATGAGATGTTTCCACAGATATTGTAGTGCCTCTTTTATTGCTCATAATTATTCCACATTTTCCTGCCTGATAACCTGTATCTGTTAAGTGAATTTATCCCAGAAAAAATATTCTAGTACACCAAATGAGTATCAGTTTTGACTAAATCTGGCGAGGCAAACATGTCCACAAAAGACATCCCCAACCTTCAGGTCACAAGTCACATGGAACAGAAGGACTTTGTTCAAGGAACCAAAAGCCACCATAGATACATCACCAGACTAAATAGAGATGTGGAATCAAGAAGTACAGGGAGCCATAATTTATTAAGAATTATAGCCCTGTCCTAATCCAGATTCATGCTAATCCCTGTGAAATGTTTCATATCCATATCCTGCACATGTACTTATTGGTATACTTTTCTAAAACTGTAAACTTGGCTCATCACTATTTTTCAGGAACTTACCTTGGGGAATCTTCTGGTGCAGTTCTTGCTGATCCAAGGAAAGCACTTCACTTTCATGCAGCCCCTGTCTTTTTCTCAGCAAGAGCCCTTTTGGCAACATGTTATATCTTTCCTTGTGCTTAGTGTGTTTTATTGTTTGTTTTTAAATCACTTTATTAAGGGCTAATACAACTCTTTTTTCCCCATCTTTTTAAAATCATTTTTTAACATTTTATTAGGGACTCATAGAACTCTTATCACAATCCATACATATTTATACATCAATTGTATAAAGCACATCTGTACATGCTTTTCCCTAATAATTTTCAAGGCATTTGCTCTCCACTTAAGCCCTTTGCATCAAGTCCTCTTTTTTCCCCTCCCTCACCGCTCCCCCCTCCTTCATGAGCCCTTGATAATTTATATATTATTATTTTGTCATATCTTACACTGTCTGATGTCTCCCTTCCTACTTTCCAACCCACTTTTTAGCTGCTCATACAACTTTTATCAAAATCCATACATACATCAATTGTTTAAAGCACATTTGTACATTCATTGCCCTCAAAATTCTCAAAACATTTGCTCTCCACTTAAACCCCTGGCATCAGCTCATTTTCCCCTCCCTCACCGCTCCCCACTCCCACATAAACCCTTGATAATTCATAAATTATTATTTTGTCATATCTTACACTGTCTGATGTCTCTCTTCACCCAATTTTCTGTTGTCCATCTCCCAAGGAGGAGGTTGTATGTAGATCCTTGTAATCGGTTCCTCCTTTCCACCCCACCCTGTCTCCACCATCCTGATATCGTCACTCTCACCACTGGTCCTAAAGGGATCATTTGCCTTGGATTCCCTGTGTTTCAGTTCCTCTCTGTACCAGTGTATATCCTCTGTTCTAGCCAGATTTGTAAGGTAAAATTGGGATCATGATGGTGGTCAGAAGAAGCATTTAGGAACTAGAGGAAAGTTTTATGTTTTATCTTTGCTACACTGCACCCTGACTGGCTTGTCTCCTCCCCGTGACCCTTCTATAAGGGGATGTCCAATTACCTACAGAAGGGCTTTGGGTCTCCACTCTGCATTTCCCCTCATTCTCAATGATATGATTTTGTTCTTATGATGCCTGATAACTGATCCCTTCTATACCTTATGATAGCACAGGCTGGTGCACTTCTTCCATGTGTGCTTTGTTGCTTCTGAGCTAGATGGTCGCTTGTTTACCTTTAAGCCTTTACGAACCCAGACTCTATATCTTTTGATAACCGGGCACCATCAGCTTTCTTCGCCACATTTCCTTATGCACCTATTTGTCTTCAGTGATCCTATCAGGTAGGTGAGCACACATTGTATGATTTTTATATTCTTTGAAGCCTGATAACTGATCCCTTCAACACCTCATGATTGCACAGGCTTATGTGCTTCTTTCATGTGGGCTTTGTTGCTTCTGAGCCAGATGGCCACTTGTCTACCTTCAAGCCTTTAAGACCCCTGACGCTGGATCTTTTGATAGCCGGGCAACATCAGCTTTCTTCACCAATTTTGCTTATTCACCCGCTTTGTCTTCAGTGATTGTGTCAGGAATCAGTGATTGTGTCGGGAAGGTGAGCATCATAGAATGCCAGTGTAATAGAACAAAGTATTGTTGTATTGAGGGAGTACTTGAGTGGAGACCCAATTTCCACTTGCTACCTTAATACTAAACCTATAATATATGCACATAGATCCATTTCCCCATCCTTATATATAAATATATTTACATGCCTTTATTTAGACCTCTATAAATGTCCTTTGCCTCCTAGCTCTTTCCTGTATTTCCTTTGACTTTATTCTTATCCCAGTATCATGCTCATTCTTCCTTTAGGTTTCAGTAATTCCTCTTGGTTACATTACCCTTTATCGTGCACCCCAGGCGTCTGTACACCCTCCTCACCACTGATTTGGATCACTTGTTGTTCCCTTGTCCCTGGGTTTGTTAAGACCCCTACATTTCCCCTCGCCTCCCCCTCTCCCATGTTCCCCTGGAACTGTCGGTCCCATTGTTTTCTGCTCCAGATTGTTCACCCAGCCTATCTCATTTAGACAGACCTGTGGAAATAATCACATGCACAAAAACAAGACAGAGCAAAACCAAGCAACAAAAAAATAAAACAACAACAACACCACCAAGAAGCCAAGGACAAAAACCAAAACACAACTACAAGAAAGAAAAGCTTGTAGGTAGTTCAAGAACTGTTTTTTGGCCTTTAGGAGTGTATTCTGGTTGAGTCT
Organism: Tenrec ecaudatus; assembly: GCF_050624435.1. Taxonomy (NCBI): domain Eukaryota; kingdom Metazoa; phylum Chordata; class Mammalia; order Afrosoricida; family Tenrecidae; genus Tenrec; species Tenrec ecaudatus. Next base: position 176,978 of record NW_027459678.1, read on the forward strand.
GATGGGGCACCAAGCCCTAATTTTGGTATTCCCTGGGGGCTTTGTTGCTCTGTTCCCCTTACTGTTCTGTTGCATGCCCTTAGCGTTTTGCCTCAGTGTGGTAGGATCAGATCGGGTGGAATTTCCACACTGTGTCTCCAGTGTTGTCCCCTGTAGGGCTCTGGGTCAGTGAGGGATGTCGTGTATCATAGGGGCGCAGGCCATAAGGTCTTTGGTGAGGGTTAGCTGCTCTGAGCGGGAATTGGCATCCATCTTAAAGGGGCATTTTGAACCTATTTCTGAGGTGTGGTCTTGCAAGCATGCCCTCAGGGGCAATCATGGACCCAGGAAAAATGGCTGACCCTTCTAGGAAATAGCTTCTCTATCTCTCTCTCTCACTCTCTGTCTCCCTCTGTCTCTGTCTGTCTCTCTCTATCATATATATATATATATATATATATACATATATATACATATATATATACATATATATACATATATATACATAATAGGTTACCACCTGTAGCCATAATTTCCTGTTTTAGTGTCATTTACTTGTATACTTAGGCATTTATATCTTATGGACGAGGGGGATTATATTCTGGTAAAATCCTTATGAATCCTTATGGTTCCCATGTTCCTCTTAGTCTCTATGAGGTTTCACCAGTAACTTGTATAATAGGAAATCATATATATTTCCAAATATTATAATTGCCCACTACTTTCCTCAGGACAGTGTATCTGCCCCTCAGTTATCATTCCAGTAGGTGGATACACAAGAGGGCACATTACTCTGCTGATGAAAACCAACCTAGGACAACCCTCCACTCTAGGAGAGAGGTCACAGGCATGGGCTGCCCAGGTCCCTTCATTCACCAAACAGCTATGATTATACTCAACTAACAGTGGAGTTTGCTGGCCTGAGATTCCCTTGTTTCAATCACAGTAATGAAAACAATATGATAAACAATGGATATGAGGCTGGGTTCCTGGGCAGGATGTCTTTACGTTTGCAGATGTCTAGGGCAAAGTGCAGCTGGTAGAGTCTGAGTGAGACATGAGGCAGGCAAGGGCCTCTCTCAGACTCTGTTGACCTGTCTCCGCATTCACCACCAACAATTTTGACACGAGCGTCATTGGCCAGTGCCGGGGAGGGCTTGCAGTGTCTCTCAGTTACTGGTACTAAATCCTATATACATTTGATGCATGGTTGAATTGCAGTCACCAGAGACAATGACAAGAACATCCTCCATATTCAAATGGTCAGGCTGAAAGTGAAGCATACACACTTGGATCAGAGTAACAAAGCAGCAGGAAAGGGCATCATTAAGCATCTGTATGCAAACCTCCCTACAGGGAGAGACTGGACTTCAGTGAGTGCTCAGGACCCTCAGCCCCAGGACTCAGTTAAAGAAGACAGAGCAGAGAGGAGTTAAAAGCTGGCTTTCTACAGTGTCCGGGGCTTCCTCTCTATCTTACCATTTATCTTGACGACTTCTCTGGAAGTGTGGGTTTGTATCAAACATTGAATTTGAAACATTTCATTGTAATATGAGGAAATGTCCTTTAACTTCCAAAGAGCAGAAAGCCACACATGAAGGCACATCATGCAGAGGGGAAAAGGCAAACCTGAAGGATTTGTCAGCCCTGATGCAAACCCCTCCCCAGTAACTGGTATTTGGGAGGAGAGGATATAGGATGGTTAAAATTTCTCTAAAATTTACTCAGTCTAGGATAGACCAGCAAAAGCATAATGGGATCCTCAAGCCACATTTGCTCATCACAGCTGTTATATAGGTCTAAAAACTAACCTTCCTAAGTCCTGCTGCCATCCTCAGCCGGTGACTGACAGTCAGGACAGAAGAGGGGATGGGCTTCAGAGGACATATTTGTGTCTCCTGGAGTAGTGTGCTCCTGTTTTTGAAGCAAGGATAGATGCTTTTTCTTGAGTAAAACTCTTCTGTACGGTTTCCCTTGTGGTGTTGATTGAATAGCCCGCCAAGGTACTTATAATAGGTCAGGTTTTATATAGGATATTAATTTAAATAACTTTATTTTCTAATTTTATTTAAATAGAAATGAAAATCAATAAAGTTCAATGCAACTTTCACTTTATCTAATGAATTTCAGGAGACACTCAGGCACCATGTTGTGAGGAAGTTCCATCCAAAGGAGAGATCCAGGTTCTAGAATAAGGTCCTGGCCCTCAGTCCTGTATGCATTCCTAGTTTAAGCCAGGGAAGCTTGTCAGACTTAAGACAAAGCCATCTTGGAAGAAGAGACTTCATCCTGCTGGTGAGATTTTCAGTCGGACACTAGATAAGACCTGGAATGGGACCTTCTTCTCCATGCCATCTTTTAGTCATAGAGTCAGAAATTAAAAAGAAAGCAAACAATAATAAACTAGATATAATTTTAACCCACAATGTTTTATTCTTGTTTACCAATTAACAGAACACAACTTGAGAAAAATGGATTGGATTTTCCCTGGAGTCATATTTTCTATCATTTCCACATATCGGAATATTGAGGTACTTAGTTCACCTTGATTAAATGACTGACAAATCTCATCCCGTGGTTGGGACACTGGAAAACAATTTCTGTTCATCTGAGTTTAGAGCTCCAAATATTGGTCCTTCATAGTTCAGTGAGTATTCATGAGCTCATTCAGGATAAGTTTAGTAGATCTCATGGGGAAGTTATGTACAGAGGGATAATGTCAATAAATGGGACAGAATAAGTCCCAGACCAACCACAGTCATGAAGTGACCATGGCAGTCACATTCAGACAGGAAGGTGACTTGGACTCATGTGCAGCTACGTCACAGTGTGGAATTTACACTGTTCAGCTAACAAGCAGCAACAGAGGCTGTGAGTATAGAGTTGGCTGAAATGACAACGATTAGGTGATAACGGAACTAACTCAATGATCTCTAAGTGATCATGTCAGTGTCCTGTGCTTGTATACTTGGATATTGGTGAAATCTATGATTCTTTGTTGCAAAGCGGTGACTGATTCCCCTCTGAAAATTCTGGGCCAGAAAATTCCCCTCTGAAAATTCTGGGCTGTAACATTATTCTTGAATTTTCATGGTGCTTAAATATATATACCTATGTATAAATTTAAAATATTATAACCGATTTGAAGAAAATTAGTGTGGTCAATCCTAATCTAGGGGGAAATAGACTTTTCTTTGAGGGAGAGAAATGAGGAAGGAGTCTGAATGGGAATTGGGTGTTTTAACTGCGTGTTTACAGAGAGTTCTATTGCTTCCCAAGTCAATTATATAACAGTTTACAAAATGAGTGAATCTTAGAATCTAGAGAATCAATTCAAGGTTTATATCCCAGAGCAGTTATCAGAGGTCTGTGCCCAGGGTGCAAGTGAAGAGGCTGAATTGGGTTGGCAATGCTCACATTTTAGATGAACCAGATTCCCCTTTGAAAGGGGCATTGAAAACAGTGTCTATGGGGTCCAATAAATTTTAAGGACTGGTTGCCTAGATGGATCTTATTTTAACCCAGAGTTAAAATAAAGCCCAGACTTTGAAGTCACAGAGTTGAAAGTTTTCTTTCATAGAGCCCAAAGTCTCAAGTTGGAAACATCCTCCCTGACTCTATGGATCCTTGAATCTCCTTATTTATATCAAGACTGACCTCTGCTATCAGGAGCTGGGATGTGCTGTCTGTGTTATTTGTAGGAGTGCTGGAGTTGGTGATGACAATGGCCCAAAGAAAACCACTGAAGACGTTGGGGAGGTTGATAAGAAACTGCCAGGGTGTAAAGAAGAAAAGGCATTTGCAGAGCGTGGAGTGATGAAGATACTCTGGTGTCCACCTGATACTTCCAACCCACTATATCCTGTCCTCTCTCTGGGGCACAGAACCTATAGGAGCCCAAGGCAGGGCAGGGGCTATGAGGGGCTGGAAGGAGAGACAGTGAGCTCAGAAAACCTGGGCTTTCCTTTGACCTTTCCCCACATACGTCCTAAGGAGAATGATCTCTCATTATAGACTAACATGCATAAGATTCAAACAAAGAGTTACCCTTCATTTGGGTCCAAGGAAAAGGGGAGTCTGTTCACTATCGTTCTCTGTTTATAAGGTCAGGGCTCCCTGACATGCAAATCGTTCACTAAGCATTTGGTTAAAATTCCACCCTTGAGTACTGAAGACTATCCGTTCTCTTCTGACAGGACTGTGGGTCTCTTGGGAAAGCACCGCTGCAGTCTAAAGATGCCATTGCGATGGGTTCTCCTGTGCCTGGTGACAGTTCCCCAAGGCGAGGGTCTGAGACATCAATGGGGAATCTATAGGGATGATTGTGACTGCGAGTGACTGAAAGAGAACAATTATCTTCATTTACAGGCCTCCTCTCCCAAGTGCAGCTTCAGGACTCAGGCCAAGGACTGGTGAAACCCTCCCAGAAGCTGTCCCCCACGTGTACTGTCTCTGGTTTCTCCATCACAAGCAGTGATTACAGCTGGAACTCGATCCGCCAGAACCTTGGGGAAGGGCTGCAGTGGATGGAAGAGATATATTACAATGGTGGTACATATTATAACCCGTCCTTCCCAAGCCGACTCTCCATCACCAGAGACACATCGAAGAATCAGTTCTCCCTGCAGCTGAGCTCCCTGACTACTGAGGACATGGCCTTGTATTACTGTGCAAGGGGCACAGTGAGGTGAAGCCAGTATGAGCCCCAAACACAAACCTCCCCTGCAGGGAAGACATTGAGCAGCAGGGGGCGCGCAGGACCCACTGAGCACAGACACACAGCCCTAGACAGGCACAGATGGATGACAGGGATTTCCTGTTGGAACTAAGGCCTCCTTTCATGTGTCTCTGATGCCCCAAGGACAGGTTATAATAATAATAATAATAATAATAATAATCTTCTTCTTCTTCCTCCTCCTCCTCCTCCTTCTCCTCCTCTAAATTTTCTCCTCGCTGCAGACTTTGAAGGAGGGACTAACATTCTCTGCTTGCAAAACAAATTAATTTGATTCTGAGCCTTCATGATCATCCTATCTGACCTGTTTCCTTCTTGAGAAACAGAGTATCACAGCATTTTCATCCTGTTACTCAAAATCTGATGACAATGAAATACAGGCAGGTACAGATTCATGCGTGTAATGCATGGTTTTAACAGTCCTGAGCTCATTGCTCTACTGCAGCCCAGGGTCAGGTGTCTCACAAGGTGTCTCTCTGCATCGCTCCCTCTGCACTGTGGGTCGTGATTGACTATTCTTCTCTGAGAAAATAATTTCGGTGACTCTGGGGCCTAAACTTGTGATATTTCCTTAGTGATGCAGCAAGCATCACCATTGGCTCCCTTGATGCAGAAACAAGGGTTCTAGGCACAGAAGGGTCCCTGACACTGGGAACAGGTGAATTGAATGACCTGCCTGGTCGGTGGAGTCATTCGTCAGGTCATTCACCGGAGTCACGATGAAGGGAACTCACAGTTGAAGGACAGCTTTGATTCAAAAAAACAGCAATTGTGTCCCAAGTGGATGAAATCACAGACTAATAGCTCAGAATGCTCTTTAGAATTGAGAACAGGGAAGATTTCACACACATTTTGCACATGTGTTCAGGAGGACCACTCTGTGTAGAGTGTCAGCAAGATGGAGAAATACCCTGAATTAGTGGCTGCAAAAAGGGTCTCAAAGTTAGGATCAAGAGGAGATGGTTCAAACTTACAAGTTTATGTATTTGTTCTAAAGTATACACAGCCATTATCAGCAAAACTGACTCAAAAGCACTTAACAACTTGTCTGATGAAGTGAGGTGCAGAAAATTTGAGTTTAATTTTGGTCAGCCAGTTGTAATTACCAAAAAGATATATATTATTCTAGTTTTAAAAATGCAGAAACTGTTAAAATTATAACATTTAAAATTAAATAAATATATCATTCCTAATTAATTTACAATTACATGGCTATTAAACAATCCGGGGAAAGAGTAATAAATAAATAATAAATGATATATACAAATAAAGATCATGTAAATATCCACTTTCCCAGGTAGTGTAGTGGATTTTACATTTGGTATGCTAATGGCTAGGTTGGCAGTTGAAAACCACTAGCCAGCCCAAAGGAGAAAGTTGAGACTCTAAAACAATTTACAAGTACTGGAAATCATACAATCCAAATCCATGGAGGGGAAAGTATGAGAGCTTGAATTGTGACATTCTGGTGTGCAGAAGACTGTGGCGACAGTGGAAGCTCAAAATCCACTTACAGGAGCTACACAGGGAATAAGCTTCTTGTGATTTCCCTCTAATCATACTTGAAAAATGGGAATAACCTGGTGATCAGAGTATTGTCTATAGAAGATTAAAATGATAAATCTGACTTGAATGGTTAAAAACGTATCATTTGATATCGTTTTTTGATATAATCTGTGCTTGTCTGGTTTTTAATATTTCTCTGTGTTTTTTCCATATAGAAGTTATTGTTTTATTTTGTCATTGTTGGTAGCCTTTTTGACTCCTTGTTATGTCTCTATGTTTTTCAATTTATGAAAGCATAATGGGTGAAACTACAGAGCCAATAACTAGAATAAGGGTTCCTGGGTCTATGGCATGGTAGGTGGGGAATAAAGGGGAATTGATATAAAGGAGTTCAGGAAGGCAGGAAATACTTTGAAATTGATTGTGATAGTGATTGTTCAACACTGCTGGATATGATTGAACTATAGAGTGGTATGATGAATGGATTAGGTCCTAATAAAATCTTTTAAAAATGTTAAGAGATCTTAATTCTTGAATAAATGTTTTAAAATATTTTTATTCCAATACTTTAAAATAATTTTTATAACATTATGTTGTACATGAAAAAAGAAATCTAACATTGATATATTATATTACATATTTCATAATAAAATTTTCAATTAAAAAAAGATTTACAGGGTCTTAATCTCTTAGGAGCAGTTATACTATGTCCTAGAGGGTTACTATGGCTAAGAATTCATTTGGTTTTTGTTGGTTATGAATATCGAATTTCTTAATTTGTAACCTATTTTTGGTAGTTATCTCCATTAGTTTGTTTTCTATGTAATCTGTGTTTTGTTTGATCATTTTTAATAAACTTATCAGGAACTGCTATATTTTGCCATTATCCTGGCATCCATCGAATTTCCGATTTGTTTTTATTTTAATTATGTTATATTTTTCTGTGACATCATTTATTATATTATTTATAATATCTTTATTAACTTATTAAGGGTTTTCATTTCAGTTCAGTTCATATATGTATTTTATGGTTTGTGTTTCAGTTTAAAAGGTACATTTATAAGAATAAACTTATTATTCCTTCCAGTTGTATTTTCCCTTCTTTTGTAGTGTAAGGTCGTCCCAACAGCAAATTTCTGTTAAACCAATGTCTGAGATCACCAGCAAAAGCAAAGCTTACACACAGACATTGGATGCAGCAGCAGTTTGCTCACACAGGGAAGAACAGAGCCGGCTCATCATCAGGAGTGGGAACCGTCCCCACAACCAGCGGTTTCACTCTGGGACCTGGGCAGGGATGGTGGTTTGCACACATCAATTCTTTGTGCTGCAGTTGAGGAACTGTACTCTCTTCATCAGAGCAGGTCTTCTCTCAGCACCCATTAAGGGCAACCAGCGATATCTTGCAGTTCTTCTCTGGCACCTTGCAGGGAAGAGTTGGAAGCAACATGTGAGGAAGATCATGGCTGGTCGTCTATCGGCATCTAGCAAGGCAGATCAGAGCAGGTCTTCTGTCAGCATCGTGCAAGGCTGATGGAAGCATCTTGAAAGGAAGATCAGGGCAGGTCTTCTCGCTGCACCTGTTAATGGCAACAAGGGATATCTTGCAAGGCACACAAGAGCAGTTCTTCTCTGGTAACTTGCAGGGAAGAGCTGGAGCAACTTGCGAGCAATATCATGACTGGTCATCTATTGGTATCTTGCAAGGCAGATCAGGGAAGATCATAGTAGGCCTTCTTTGAGCACCGTTAAGATATATGAAAGACATCTTGAAAGACAGCTTAGAGCAGGTTCTCCCGGCATCTTGCAAGGAAGATTAGCGGCCTGTTACTAGGATCACCATAGTAGGTCTTCTCTCACCATCATGTATGGCGGAGTGAAAGCATCATTCAAGGAAGATGTGGCCAGGTCTTCTCCCAGCATCTCGAAAGAGAGTTCACAGGAAGTTCCCCGAGCATCTTGCAAGGAAGATTAGCGACGTCTTATTAGGAGCACCATATTAGATCTTCTGTCACCATCTTGCATGGCAGATCGACTGGATTTTTCAAGGAAGATCTGGGCAGGTTTTCCTCCATCATCTTGATAGATAGATCAGCAATTTTGCAAGGCAGATCAGAGCAGGTCCTCTATCAGCATTTTGCAGGGAAGATCAGTGGCGTTTTCAAGGAAGGGTACATCACAGTGATCCCATCTCACAAGGAAGATCCTATCATCTCTGAGTTAGGGAGTGGTACGGGGAATAATTTTCAGAGAGGGTACTGTGCATAATAGCTTTGCAGGTCATCTCATGCAGCAGCTGCTTCTAGGTCTATATTATTGGCATGTTGTGCCTACCACCGGATTATGCTCTGTCTTTTGCACCACCTGAGTTTCTGTGTATGCCTGCCGGTTAGGGACCTGCATGGTCATCAGTCATCTGTCTTACTCAGGTTTACACAACACACACACACACACTCACACAGGAGTTAACATTTAGACTTGCACAGCAAGAAAATCACAAGTGTCTTTAAATAACATTCTTCAATGTAAAAATCTGATTATAAAATTAATAATGAAAGAAAATCCTGAAACGTGAGAAATGAAACAAGGCCCAGAATTATTGCAGCCTAGGAGGAGGTGAATTTGTTAGCCATTGAGTAGCCTGAGGTGGTTGACAGCCAGTGCAGCTCTTATGAGCAACTCCAATTTGAGAAACATTTGTAAATTGGCACATCAGAAGGTTCCACAGTGTTTGCCTAACCTAGGCCACTGGTTGACTCACTTCCAAGGTGTTTGGTAAATCCTACGCTACACAGAGACTCTTGTATGATGTGCTAGCACACGCACACACTCACACACACACAGACTCACAGCAGTCATCATTTGCGCACACCCAACAAGAACATCTGTCAGTATCTTTAAAATACATTATTCTATATATAAACCCAATGTTAAAATTTAACAGTTACAAAAATCAGATAACGGATTTCAGCAATGAAAGATGGACTCATACTATCCCGCAATAAGATGAGTTGAAGTTTTTAACCAGAGAGGAGCCAAGTCTGGTCGACCGCATGCCGACCTCCTTATGAGCAGGGTGAGTTTGACAAACATGCATATATAAGCACATGAGAAGTCACCCCAGTGTTTGCCTGGCCTAGACCACTGGTGACAGACTGTCGGGGTGTTTGGTAAAACCCATGCTACACAAGCAGCCGTATATGATGTGCAAGCACACACACACACACACACACACACATTCAGGGCCACCCAAACATGTCTCTCTAAGGGTGTAGCATTCTGCGTATGCCAGGGTCTTGATGTACAATTATCAAATATAGATAAAAGTCCCATTTTTCCTACAAATCTTTTGAAGCAAACACAAGATGAGAAAAAAGTGTTGTGAACCCTATGCCTACCTATCCAAATTTTTCCAGAGAGGAGGAGGAAGAATTATTTCACCCACATATGCGACTCCTGATGGCTGAACTGTGTTCAGACCTTTTGAAGGCAGAGAGGGATGTGCATATATGGACGTCTCCGTCAGGTTTCCCTCAGCATCTTACAAGGATGATCAGTAGTCACATCCAAGGGAGATCAGACCAGATCTGCTATCTTGCCAAGCAGATCAGTGATGTCTTGCAAGGTTGATTGGCACAGGTCTTCTATCAGCATCTTCTATGGAGACTCTGCAATATCTTGGTAGGTAGATTAGACCAGGTCTCCTCCCAGCATCTTGCAAGGAATATCTGGCACGTCTTGGCAAGAAAGACGAGAGAAGCTCTCCTATCAGCATCTTCCAAGGAAGATCAGCAGCATTTTGCAAGGAAGACCAGAGCAGGTCTTCTATATGGCAAACATGATGATCCACATGTGCAAGGAAGATCCGAGCACGTCTTCCATCACCATCTTGCAAGGCAGATCACGTCGTCCATCACCATCTTGCAAGGCAGACCTGTTGCAAGAAGATCGCAACAGGTCCTATCTCGGCACGATTTAAGGAAGACGGGGGATATTTTGCGTGGAATATCACACCACATCATCTATCAGCGTGTTCCAAGGAAGATCGGCGACATCTTGCAGGGCAGGTCAGAACAGGTCTTCTGTCAGCGTCTTGCAAGGCAGATCAAAAAAAACCTTGCCAGAAAGATCAGAGCGGGTCTTCCCTCAGCACCTCGAAAGGAAGGCCAGGGGTTACTTGCAAGGAAGATCAGAGCAGATCTTGTATCAGCATCTTGCAAGGAAGATCAGCAATATCTTGCATGGCAGATCAGAAGGCCAGGCACATCTTGCAAGGAAGATCAGAAAGATGTTGCATGACAGATCAGAAGCCCAGGCATATCTTGCAAGGAAGATCAGAGCAAGTGTTGTATCCGCCTCTTGGTAAGAAGATCGGTAAAATCTGGCGTGGCAGATCAGAGCAGGTCTTCTGTCAGCATCTTGCAAGACAGGTCAACAAAATCTTGCCAGAAAGATCAGAGCGGGTTTTCCCTCAGCATCTCTAAAGGAAGTCCAGGGATAACTTGCATGGAAGATCAGAGCAGGTCTTGTCTCAGCACCTGTTAAGGGCGGCCAGAGATATCTTGCCAGGCAGTTCACAGCAGTTTTTCATGGGCAACCTGCAGGGAAGAGCTGCAGCAACTTGGGAGGAATATCATGTCTGGTCTTCTATCAGCATCTTGCAGGGCAGATCAGGGAAGATCAGAGTAGGCCTTCTACAAGCACCCTTAAGAAATATGAAGGTCATCTTGAAAGACAATTCAGAGCAGCTTCTTCCGGCATCTTGCAAGGGAGATCATGGCAAGTCTTCTATCAGTATCTTGCAAGGCAGATCAGGGAAGATCAGAGTAGGACTTCTTTCAGCACCATTAAGAAATATGAAAGACATCTCGAAAGAGAGTTCAGAGGAAGTTCTCCCAGCATCTTGCAAGGGAGATTAGCGACCTCTTACTAGGAACACCATATTAGGTCTTTTGTCACTATCCTGCATGGCAGATCGACGGCATCTTTCAAGGAAGATCTGGGCAGGTCTTCTCCCAGCATCTTGTTAGATAGATCAGCAGTTTTGCAAGGCAGATCAGAGCAGGTCTTCTATCAGCATTTTGCAGGGAAGATCAGTGGCGTTTTCAAGGAAGGGCACATCAGATTGATCCCATCTCACAAGGAAGATCCTATCATCTGTGGGTTAGGGAGTGGTGCTGCAAACATTTTCCAGAAAGGGTACTGTGTGAAGTAGCTTTGCAGGTCATCTCATGCAGCAGCTGGTTCTAGTACTGTATTATCAGCACGTTGTGCCTACCATCAGATTTGGCTTTGTTTTTTGTTGTGTTTTTTTTACCACCTGTATTTCTATGTCTGCCTGTCGGTACAGCCCTGCCTGGTCGTCAGTCATCTGTCTCACTCAGGATTACAGCATACAATCACACACACACACACACACACACACACACACACACACACCAGTTAACATTTGGAATTTCACGGCAAGATAATCGGCCAATTTCTTTAAATAACATTCTTCAACATAAAAATCTGATTTTATAATTAATAATTAAAGAAAATCCTGAGACATGTGAGATATGAAACCGACCCAGAATTATTGCACAGCAGGAGGAGGTGAATTTGTTAGCCATTGAGTAGCCTGAGTTGTTTGACAGCCTGCACTGCTCCTAGGAGCAGCACCAATTTGATAAAGACATGTAAATTGGCATATCAGAAGGTACCACAGTGTTTGCCTGACCTAGACTGACTTCCAAGGTGTTTGGTAAATCCTACGCTACAAAAAGACTCTTTTGTGATGTGCAATCCCATGCACACACTCACACAAACACACACATACACACGCACAGGAGTCAACATTGCGTACATCCAACAGGAACATCCAGCAGGATCTTTAAAAAACATTATTCTGCATATAAACCCGATGTTAAAATTAATAATTAAAAAATCATGAAACTTTTGAACAATGAAAGAGCACCCATAATATTCCGCAGTAAGAAGAGGTGAACTTTTTCACCAGAGAGGAGCCAGAGCAGGTCGACAGCATGCAGAACTCCTTATGAGCAGGGTGAGTTTGACAAACATATGTAAATAAGCACATGAGAATGTACCACATTGGTTGCATGACCTACACCACTGGTTGACAGACTCTTGAGGTGTTTGCTAAAACCCATGCTACGCAAACAACCCTATATGATGTGCAAGCACACACACACATTAAGGGCCCCCCCACACATGTCTCTCTAAGGGCGTAGCATTCTGCTTATGCCAGGGTCTTGTTGTGCAATATTGAAATATTGATAAAAGTCCTATTTTTCCCACAAACCTTTTGAAGCAAACCTAAAAGAGTAAAAGGAGAAGTGAACCCTATCCATACATACCCAAAATTTTCCAGAGAGTAGGAGCGATAATTTTTCACCCACCTGTAGGCCTTCTGAAGCCTGAACTGGGCTCAGACACGTTGAAGAAGGAGATGCATGCGCACTTGGGAACATCTCCCTCAGGTTGCCCTCAGCATCTTACAAGGATGATCAGTAGCCACATCCAAGGGAGATCAGAGCAGGTCTGCTATCTTGCCACGCATATCATTGATGTCTTGCAAGGTTGATTAGTGCAGGTCTTCTATCAGCATCTTCTATGGAGAAACTGCAATATCTTGGTAGGTAGATTAGACCAGGTCTCCTCCCAGCATCTTGCAAGGAATATCAGTCACATTTGGCCAGGAAGACCAGGGAAGCTCTCCTATCAGCATTTTCCAAGGAAGATCAGCAGCATTTTGCAAGCAAGGCCAGCACAGGTCTTCTATATGGCAAACATGATGATCCACATCTGCAAGGAAGATCCGAGCACGTCTTCCATCACCTTCTTGCAAGGCAGATCAGAAGCGTGTTGCAAGAAGATTGGAACAAGTCTTATCTCAGCACGATTTAAGGAAGACGAGGGATATTTTGCATGGACTATCAAACCAGGTTATCTCTCAACATCTTCCAATGAAGATCGGCGACATCTTGCAAGGCAAGTCAGAGCAGGTCTTCTGTCAGCATCTTACAAGGCAGATCAGCAAAATCTTGCCAGAAAGATCAGAGCGGGTCTTTCCTCAGCACAACTAAAGCAAGATTATGGATTCCTTGAGAGGAAGATCAGAGCAGGTCTTGTATCAGCATCTTGCAAGGAAAATCAGCAATATCTTGCATCGCAAATCAGAAGGCCAGGCACATCTTGCAAGGAAGTTCAGCAAAATGATGCATGAAAAATCAGAATCCCAGGCATATCTTGCAAGGAAGGTCCAAGCAAGTATTGTATCAGCATCTTGGTAAGAAATCTGCAAAATGTTGCATGGCAGATATTACTAGGTTTTCTATCAGCATCTAGCAAGGCAGATATGAAGCATCCTGAAAGGAAGATCAGAGAAGGTCTTCTCTCAGCACCTGTTAAGGAAGACCAGGGATATCTTCCAAGGAAGATCAGCACAAACTTGCACGGCAGAACAGAGCAGGTTGGTTCTGGCAACTTGCAGGGAACAGCTGCAACATTTTGCACGGTAAATCATGGCAGATCTTCTATCAGCATCTTGCAAGGCAGATCAGGGAATATCAGAATGGGCCTTCTCTCATCATCATTAAGAGATATCAGCGACATCTTGAAAAAGTGATCACAGTAGGTTCTTCCAGCATTTTGCAAAGAAGATTAGCGACCTGTTATGGAACACCATAGTAGGTCTTTTTTTACCATCTTGAGTGCCAGATTGATGACGTATTTCAAGCCAGATCTGGGCAGGTCTTCTCCCACCATCTTGATAGATAGATCTGCAAAATTTTGCAAGGCAGATCAGAGCATGTCTTCTATCAGAATTTTGCAGGGAAATCAGTGGCGTTTTCAGGGAAGGGCACATCAGATTGATCCCACTCACAAAATAGATCCTCCCCTCTGTGCATTGGAAGTCGTGCTGGGAACAATTTTCTGGAAGAGTACTGCGCGAAAAAGCTTTCCAGGTCATCTCATGCAGCAGCTGCTTCTAGGTCTATATTATTGGCATGTTGTGCCTACCACCGGATTATGCTGTTTTTTCTTTGGACCATCTGAGTTTGTGTGTCTGCCTGTCAGTTATGCCCTGCCTGGCCATGACTCCTCTGTCTAACTCAGGTTTAGACCAGACACACATACACACACACCCACACGGGTCAACATTTGGACTTGCACGACACGTTAATTGGCCAGTATTTTTAAATAACATTCTTCAAAATAAAAATCTGATATTAAAAATAATTTTAAAATTAATGATCTTTCAACAAAGATCAGAGCGGGTCTCCTCACAGCATTTTCCAAGGAATATCTTCCACATCTTTGTAAGAATGACCAGAGCAGGTCTTCTAATAGCTTCTTTGAAGAAGATCAGCAGCATCTTGCACGAAATATCATTGCAGGTCTTCTATATTGCAAAGCAGATCAGCGACATCTTGGCAAGGAAGACCAGAGCAGGTCTTCTATCAGCACCCTTTAAGGAAGACCAGCGATATCTTGTAAGGAAGATCATTGCAGGTCTCAATCAATTTCTTGCAAGGAAGTTCAGCAAAATCTTGCAAGGTAGAGCAGAACAGGTCTCCTCTCACAATTTGCAAGGAAGACCAGCAACATCTTGCCAGGAAGATCAGAGCAGTCCTCTATCAGCATCTTCCAAAAAAGATCCGTGAAGCTCAGACCAGGTCTTCTATCAGCACCTTTTAAAAAGAGTATCAGCAACATATTGTAAGACAGATAAGAGAATGTTTTCCCACCATCTTGCAAGGAAACTTAATAACATCTTGCAAGAAATACTTTTGTCAGGTCTTCTGTCACCATCTTACAAGTCAGATAATCGATATCTTTCAAGGAAGATCTGGGCAGGTTTCCCCCCTGCATCTTGTAATTAAGATCAACATCTTGCAAGGCAGATCAGAGCAGGTCTCTGTCAGCATTTTGCAAGGAAGACAATGGCCTATAAAGAATTGGGTATTTGAAGACCAAATTAACAATTTGAATGATTACATCAAAGACTTTATAGCAGTGTGTAGTATAAACACTTTCTTAGTATAACCAATTCATTAAGCTAGAGTGACATGATAACTGCAGCATTTCATTTCAACATTACAATTTTGAGGATGTCCACGGATTTTCCAGTATTTCCTCCATTTTCATATAGGCTAACTATGAGTCAGTGCTGAGGGTATGTAGGATTCTGGACCAATTCCATATCTCTTAACAACATGAACAGCCTAAAACACCTTGTCAATAACAGACATTTTATGATTCATAAATAGAATTCATGAATTATATAAAAAATTATTCTCACCACCAGAATGCAAATCTTCCTACACAATTCTTAGTATGTTAGACGCCTCTATTCTAATGTGAAAATACTATGACGGTCTCTTATTTAGCTCTATGTTATCTCCCTGGGCTTGTAGTTGAACCACACTTATGTCACACCTTGTAGTTATCTCAGCAACACCAACAACAGCATTCTAAAAGAAATGCCTTTTCCTTAAATGTCAGAGAATTTTACTAGAAAGTGAAACAAAACAAATACAAATGCAAACCCAAGAAGCTTAAAAGGAAGAATTTACCATAATTTTAAAAATTCTTTAAATCCTCCAAAATAAATACAACACAAGGTGTCAATTTCCCTCTTGAATAAATGTGAAATTAAACTTGGAACCCCCAATAACACAAAGAGTTACAATGTTTAGCAGCTAACTGAGAAGATGGTTCCTTTCTCCTCAGAGACACTTTAACAGATAGATCTGGTGACTGACTTTTGAAAAAAAATAACCTTTGAAAACACTATGAGGCACAATTCTCAGACAAACATGGGCCACTGTAAACTAAACACAACCAAATATCAAATGTTCTTGAACAGCTCTGGAAACTTAGAATATGAAGATTGTCTTTAACAAGCAAAAGATGTCCTGTGAGTTTGTCACTAGAACAACCAGGGGCAGCGAGATGAAGAGCCAGGACTCCACCATGACTTTCACTGTCTCCCTCTATCTCCAGGCAACAGCTGCCATGAACAACAGTGGGAAAATTCTATGGACAGCCGCTCCAGAGGGGCAATGGATGAAGCCTCATGTTGCAACATAACTCTGGATGGGAAGCTCCAAGATGCTGAGTGGGTCCCTGTGCTCATTCTGACGAATCTTCTCCAAAAGGAATCCTGACCCATGAAGGGTAAGCTGCATCTGGTCAGACCTTAGGGAAGGCCAAGTGGGTGGGTGACCTCCATTCTCTGAAATCTTCGCCCCCGCACCTTTAGTCACTGACTGTTATTGAATCAGTGCTTCCCCATGAGTGTCAGAGACTGTGCCCTTTACTAAAGAAGCAAGCCTCACTTTTAATCCCATCCCGCCACCATTACACCATGTCAGAAATGTTTAGAAAAAAATTCTAGTCACACTACTCACCTTTTCAATTCACAGTTGTAGAGGCTTTCAAGGCTCAGATATCATTCTGGACCACTCTCTTGACTCAAGTAGGTGAGTACCAGAGGAATCCAAGATGGGAACGTGGGACGGTAGGCTGCATCCTCCCAGGTTATGCAGAAGGATGAATCCAAGTTATGTAGGAAATATGGCAAGATGCTGTCTCAAGTCTGGAGATGCACAAGTATGGTGAGGCCCTGGACCTGGCCAAATCTGCACAGCTTACAGAGAGAATCCACTTACATTTATACTGGGGGAAACCACACCCACCAGGATAGCACCTCCCACTTCTGGCTGCTGACAGAAAATCTCTTCATGGATGTGATGGCATTACTTGTCACCTAGGCTGACATTATCGTAATCGTTAACCTTCTGAGAATCCTGGCCAAGCAAGCCGATAAAGAACCTAACCCATTACAAAAAACCGACTGTTCCATAAATCCAAATGATTTCAATAACATTGAAGAACGTGAAAGGGAAGAGGGATGGGCAATACCCTTCCAAAAATGGCATCCAACCAGATGTGTTCAGTGTTGAGCTCTGAAGAAGAGTCCAGCACATTTTCTTAGTTTTTAAGTGTGTTTTGAAGGAATCATCACTAATTGGGGGGTTTTCCGTTTAAAGTGTATTTTCTTATAAATTAGGTGGGTAGAATTCTGTGGCTTATGTTACGTAGCCTATCAGCCATAGGTTAAGCCTCTCTTATTCTGTTGCTTCTGGGGCAAGTTCCTTGTCTGCTTGGACTATCTGTGGGATTAACTTGCTTTAGATAGCACTGTGTATGTGTATGTGTGCTTCAACATTACCTTGGATCTAGGAGGTTCACTGTGTAGGGACTGCTGGTCCACAGAAGAACTCTGATCCAGGTCTCCTTTCTTGCTGTAGTCAGGTCCTACATCTCTCTTTTCAATTCTCTATAATGCTTTCATAGATGAAAGGCTGTGCTGCTATACCTCAGGATAATCCCTTTACCTTTATCTCAGAAAGCTTATGAAGGGAGTAAAGGATTTACCAAACAGCCTGAATCCCTTTACCATGGAATGTCTTCACACATGATACCATCACAACTGATCCATCAGAGTTTCATTTTATATCATCAACATAAAATAAATCAAGCCCAGTAACACTGTGTCCATTCCCCCTCATAGCCAATCATTGGACAGACTAGAATTGCTCCCTAGTTCCCTCAATGCTGTCCATAATAGGATCCCCAAACTACTGGCCCTATTGCATGTCCTACTATCAGGAAAACAGAAAAATCACCCACATCCCTGCAGGCAACTGAAAATGTTTTCATTATATACCATAATCCAGAATAAGAGTAAAAATATTCTCACTGCCATTGCATCAGAGCAGACTAATAACTATTTAGGACAAGGTAGAACTGCCCCTGTGAGTTTTTATGACTGTAATTCTTTCTGGGATTAGAAAAACCACATATTTCTCCTATAAAGTACACGTGGACCATTCCATTTCCACT
The DNA here is from genome assembly GCF_050624435.1 of Tenrec ecaudatus. Classification (NCBI taxonomy): domain Eukaryota; kingdom Metazoa; phylum Chordata; class Mammalia; order Afrosoricida; family Tenrecidae; genus Tenrec; species Tenrec ecaudatus. Next base: position 195,114 of record NW_027459678.1, read on the forward strand.
CAAGAGGAAGTATCAGGTACTTTGATAAAAACTAAAATATGTCTTTATGGGAGCAAACTTCTCACCTTTCTCAATTGGAAACTTGGTGAGTTTGAAGCCACCATCTCTTGATTAATAGACCCACTGAGCATACTACTCGACCAGACTCTAAAACTGACATCATTACGTAATTACTACACTACAAAGAATTATGACCCCAGAAAGTTGATACAGATAATGAACCTCTGCATATAATTAAGATATTTAAACACAATGAGGGCCCCGGATAGGTACTGAGCTTTTAAAGAGATAGAGAGTGAGCAGTACATACCAATCTGTTTGCCCTGTTTATATTGAATACAGCAAGTAAATCCATATCTTCAAAATTCAATATAGATTACACCCAGTTCACCCCAAAAGTAGACTTGTATGCTTTCTGTTACACATGCTCATTATGAAAGAAATAAATACAACACTTGTAAGGCTTTCACAAACAGAAAGTCATTCTCTTCCCATTGGGGTGGGTAGAAAGTTACATTTTATGTGACTGGACCAATACATAGCATAATGAGAATTTTAGAACATATTGGGATTGTCAATGATTACATCTTGCTTGCATGCACAATAAGTGCCCATGGAAGCAGAAGTCAAGAGATCAAGTGAACCATGACAGTAGATAAATCTGCTTCAAAAGACATCTTGAAAGTGTTGAAAAGCACCCCGCCCCTTCTGCCAGATGCCCCTCCCCTTGCGCCGGCCGCCCCTCCCCCAGCGCCAACTGTAACTTTCGCTCCCTTCAGCGCTGTCCTCTTGGAGCTCCGAGCTGCCCGAAGCCAGCGCAGCCACTGCCCTCTCGCCACCGTCATGATCATCTACCGGGACCTCATCAGCCGAGATGAGCTGTTCTCTGACGTGTACAAGATCTGGGAGATCACGGGCGGGCTGTGTCTGGAAGTGGAGGGCACCATGGTCCGCAGGGCCCAAGGCCACATCTATGACGCGCTCATCGGCGGCAACGCGTCCGCCGAAGGCCCCGAGGGCGACGGGCCCGAGCACAAGGTGGTCACCGACGTGGACATCGTCATGAACCATCACTTGCAGGAGACCAGCTTCACCAAGGAGGCCTACAAGAGGTACATCAAGGACTACATGAAATCCCTCAAAGGCAAGCTGGAGGAGCGGAAGCCGGAACGCATGAAGCCCTTTATGACCGGGGCTGCCGAGTAGATCAAGCACATCCTCGCCAATTTCAAGAAGTACCAGTTCTTTCAGGGCGAGAACACGATTCCCGACGGCATGGTGGCCCTGCTGGACTACCGCGAGGGCGGCGGGACCCCGTACATGATCTTCTTCAAGGACGGCTTAGAGATGGAGAAGTGCTGACAGTGGGCAACGCACGACCGACCGCCCGACCGCCCCTCCTCCTAGCTGTCTGCGGTCCGCCCACACGACACCAGGACCGAGACAAACGGAACTGATGCCATCATGAGCTCTGCGTCGACTTGTGACCTTGACTTGGAGCGGTGACCTTGATTTTTTGGAGCAGAGGCTTTTTTTTTTGTTTAAGAAAAAAACACAAAAAATGTCGTGTAGGTTGTCTAAAAATAAAATGCATTTAAACAAAACTAAAATAAAGAGTTGGAAATGCAACCAAAAAAAGTGTTGAAAAGCAAAGATGTTACCTTGAGGATTTTAAAGTATGCCTGCAGAAGCCTTGGAATTTTCTGATTCTTTCTTTTTCCTCAAACCATTTTGAGAACTAATCCAGATATCACATCATTCAATAGTTGTATCTTGTCATGCAAATGACTATCAGTTTCAAACATTTTCTTTTGGCTTATATTTCTTTTTTGTTTGTTTGTTTTTGCTTAAATTTCTTGATAGCAACTCCTCATTATCTCCCACCAGGAACCCTTAATGTAGCTATAGTTTCTATAGAGTCACCCACACTGGGTTCTATATACCAAATATGTATAGAAAGATCCATAACAGTCTCAGAAGGCTGCCAACAATAACAACAACAGTAAAGAAATAAACTCAATTTGGAAACCAAAACCAGAAAGTATTAAAAAACAAGATTAAGGTGAAAGTGTATCAATAGGGAGATCAAATAACAAGTTTTTAACTTTCAAGTCAGATTTTTTATTTCAATCTGCTATAATCATCTCTCTAATACTCTGTCTGATAACCAGGTTATTCCCATCCCTTATTTATGGTCAGAGAGAAATCACCAGAAGCTTATTCCTTGTGTAGAACCCGCAAATGTATTTGGCCTTCAAATGTCATCCACAGCCTTCTCAAAATCAGAGTTAAAAAATTAAACTCTGATACAATTCTCTCCTTAGATTTGAATGTGACTATTGGCAATCCTTTGATCAGCATGTTGGTGTTCTTCTCCATGTGGACTTAGTTGACGTTACACTGAGATGACTGCTTGTTTAAAAACAAAGCTTAAGACCCCAGACACCATTCTTTCTGAGAGCAAGATACCATCTCATTTCTTCACCACACTTTGCTGTAGCACCCACACCTGTGGTTCCTTCAAAAGGGCACATACTGATCAGGGCAATGTCATAAGAACTAATGGTTCTTAGATTGAGCTAAGGTTAAGTGTGACCCCCACATCCACCCCTAACTCTGTGTTTTCTATTCACCTCTTCTCACCTTCCAGATTTTTTTTTACTTTAATGCAGATAACTTTATCAATCATCCCCTTGGAGCATATGATTCTTCTGCTTGTAGTGTCATTGATTTAGGGCATGTAATATATTTAAAACACAATTGAGAAAAGGAAATTAAAGAAGTGTGCAGACAGTATTTTCAATTTCCTGTGACCAAGGAATGTGAAAGTTATACATTCTTCAGTGCATAGAAAGGAAGACTGAAGAAGAATCAAAGTGTTAGAATATAGTAATGGCAGAAAACATTGACAGCACCATGGACTGCCGAAAGTGAAGACAAATCATTCTCAAGGACCATCACCTTGAGTTTCCGGGTAAGGCCATTTGTTATGAGAACTTAGTGCTTATTCTGCTCCCTCATTCCTTGTGTACTTTGAGAAAGTGCATACAAGCTTACTAACACATGTCCTAGCTAACAGATAAAATAAAAGACCGTGCAGGGCATCCATCAGGGTGACATCCAACCAGAGGTGTTAGTCCTTTACTGGATAAAGGGTTGGTATTCCAACCTACATTTGTGACATGGTTTATCACATAAGCTCACCCTGGTGGACTTATACAAATGGAAGACAATATCCATAATATATAAGAAAAATTAACACCCTTCTATTGGCTCTATATTCACTCACATCTCCCATGTACGACTGAGAAGATCTCTTCTCTAGGACTTCCAATGCGCTAAATCTCAATGGTAGCAGTCTCATCTTCTTTGCTAGAGTAATTTGGGATCACAGACCAACAAATAAGCCTTCACACAACAAGGGCTTCAAATTTACAAGGTAGCATGATTGCCAATCTACTGAGTATCACGGCCTGACCAAGCTGACACAGAGAAGACGCACCTCAGGGAAATGAGATTTGCATCAGGGAAAGCATGCCAGAGACCAACTGCAAAGGCAGTGAAGGCAAAAAGATAGAGGGTGAACAAGACCTCAGAATTATGACACCCTGATTATGGTGAGTAAGGCATGGTGAATGTGCTCTGGAATGTCATTCAAACAATGCAAAGCAGACCTGTGTTCAAGCGCTGTCTTTCTGTTTGGAGCCCAGAGTATAACTGTTGATACGACCCCACACAGACCCCTCTCATGGAGTTCATTCAGCACCCTAGGTAGCTGCCCCTTTCATGGTTTCTCAGGCTGTAAACGTATCATTGTCCTTCCCAGTGAAGTAACTGGTAGGAGTAGCACACAGACCATGTCCTTAGCTATCAAACATTTCTGTCAAAGCACCACTAGGGCTAAATTCCCTACTCCACTGGGGTTACCAAAGAAGCATCATGATATAGCTGCCCAAGCACTGAGATGCACTGTGCAACCAGTGACACAACAATAAGGCATCACTGGTGGGAAAGATATGCAAAGCTAAGCTTCAAACATGGTGATATGGGAAATATAAAGAGGGTAACCAGTACATCCTCTCTGGATACCCATTTCTACTGAGTAAATCTTCACAGATTCTGAATAGACATAGGAATACACTCATGCCAAATGTAGGACAACCAGAGATATAAATACCAGATGTGGTGCATATACATACATATATACACACATATATATATTATAAAGCTACTTAAGTATGGAAGTTTATTATTGTTGTGGCATATTACTTCAAATATAGGTAGTATGCAGGGTTGAGGGCTGTGTTGAGGTCATGTGGTGCTGGATCTTTGAGTTAGAGGAGAATAACAGATAACTAAATATTGTTGAGCGGAGATGAAGAAATCTTAATAGATGAGTAGGTACAGAGAATAGGATATATTAGCACAAGGGTAGGGTTTAAGCGATGTTATAATCATAAGTGGTCTTCTGACTAAGTATAATGTTTTTTTTTATAAATTAGAAAAGGGAATTTCAAGAGGTATTCTAGTACTTGATTGTTTATGTGAAAGGGTGTCACTGAGAAAATGAGGGGTGTGTCTTGAGGTAGTGGTGAATGTGGTATAGATAGAGTATATCTAGTAAGTAATCTAAAAGATTAACATATCAATTCCCTATATAGTACACGAAGAGCGCAACAGATCAATGTTACTGTGTTTATAAGAAAGCGACCCCCTTTTTTTTGGGGGGGGGCGACACTGTTTAGCAGCTTTAAGTGTCAGTGTCACATGGGACATAGTGGAGAGGCATTGGGTTTCTGTGTCACACCAAATAGCCATCATCAATGCAGGGGTCCCAGAAAGGAAATGGAGGTCCAGTAGGAATGGAGGCTTGAGGTTTTAGTGGTGGGGAAGGGGCGCTTCTAATCAGGGGGAGGTCATTAAGAGGTAAATGGCAGCACTGGTTAGTTGCCAAGTTGAAGGACTTGCTGTTATATGAAGTTCTGGGTTATCTGGGCGGGGTGGGAGATTAAAGTTTTTTAAAAAGAGAATAAAAATAATATACGTTATAGTTATATTCTGACTGAGATTGGTTGAGTTTGCTAAAAGAGTCTTTCAGGCAGCCATGTTTTCCCCTGAAATTCAATCATTTGAAAAGAATTCTGAGTGGAGAATTTCCTCATCAAAAATATGAATTTAAACGTATGTCTTTTATCTCAGATAAATAAACTTCTTAACCTGATATTTTTGAACTAAGAGAAATGAGCAAATGTCAATAAATTACACACATACACAAAAACCTATACCTGGCATTCACCAGAACATAAAATGACTAAATGAAAAATATACAAATATCAGGAAACTCCCTGAATAAAAAAGATCTGTGATTTGTCCTTCAGGAGACTGGACCTTAATATTTTGAAAGTTTAGGTTGGAGAAACCCCAGGTGATAAAATGGCACCCTCCTCATTAAAAAATAAACTCAATTAACCATGAACTAAGTGGAAGTGAAGATACAAAAATGTTGGGCCGAGATCAGACCTAATAAATTGAAAACAAAATGAAGTCAGGATCTTGAAGGAGGAGTCAAGATTCCTGAGTATGCCCAGTTGGATAAGAAATCTTTCATTCCATTGGGGCTCCACTCAAGTTCCCCCTCAATGCAAGAGTATTTTGTTCTATTAAACTGGCATTTCATGATGCTCACCTTCCTGGCATAATCGCCAAAGACAAAGTTGGTGCATAAGCAAATGTGGTGAAGAAAGCTGAGGGTGCCTGATTATCAAAAGATATAGGGTCTGGGGTCTTAAAGGCTTGAAGGTAAAAAAGTGGCCATCTAGCTCAGAAGCAACAAAGCCTACATGGAAGGAGCACACCAGCCTGTGTGGTCCTGAGGTGTCAAAGGGATCAGGTATCAGGTATCCTCAGAACAAACAATCATATCATTGTGAATAAGGGGCTGTGCTGTGCGTAGTGGCGACCCAAAGTCCATCTGCAGGCAATTGGAGATTCCCTTACAGAAGGGCCGCAGGAATGAGATGAGCCAGTTAGGTTTCAATGTAGCAAAAATGAAACATACAACTTCCTTCTAGTTCCTAAATGCTTTCTACCCCGCAACTATCCTGATCCCAATTCTACCTTACAAATCTGGCTAGACAAAAGGATGTACACTGGTACAGTTCGGTACTGGAAACACAGGGAATCCAGGGTGGATGATACCTTCAGGACCAGTGCTACGAGTGGCAATACTGGGAGGGTGGAGGGAGGAAGGGGTGGAAAGGGAGAACCGATTGCAAGGATCTATATATAACCTCCTCCATGGGGGACAGACAACAGAAAAGTGGATGAAAGGAGACGTTGGACAGTGTAAGATATGACAAAATAATTTTTAAATTATCGAGGGTTCAAGAGGGTGGGGGGAGTGGAGGTGGGGGAGATGAACTGATGCCAGTGGCTTAAGTGGAGAAAAAATGTTTTGAGAATGATGAGGGCAATGCATGTACAGATGTGCTTTACGCGATTGATATATGTATGGGTTGTGATAAGAGTTGTATGATAAAATGATTAAAAACAAAACAAAAGAAATCTTTCATTCCAATTATCCAGTATTAGTCACTGTGATTACTGTTTGGGCATAAAAAGACTTAAACTGGTGCAAAGAAGATAAAAATTACTTTAGACATGGTAGTCAAGTGAAATATACAAGGCTGATTACTGTGACCCACTGGCTCAGAAGCACATGTCCAAGTCTGTTTTTTACCAGTAACAGTGCATTGGACATGCTATCAATCAGTAACCATGTTTTCTAGGATTAGCAGCCACATCATTTACATGGATCATGAAAAGTCATATTTTCTTCTTGGGAAAACAAAAGAAAACTCTTGTGTCCTAGATTGAGACCAGGCTGTCTGTGGGGTCTTTGACACCTTAAAGCATGTTGGACTTTGTTCTAGTTGATTGCTATAGACAAATTCATCACCTCAACATATATGGTGTTTTTGTACAGTGATTCACCTCCAGAATGCCCTTTCCTGGTACCACTAACAAAAATAGTACTTTGAGTACATCCAGAAAGTAGCCTGTGTGATTCCAGCAGAAACTACATTGAAACACTACTAATTGGATCACAGAATTTCACAGTTACTTAAAAACGAGTTGATATTAACTTGTTATAAATACACATACCATATGACAGCTAGATCCCCACAAGTATTTATTCATATAAAAGTATATATGTTCAGAAAATAGTGGTACAGGATTATTAATATATTCTTTAATAAAATTTTAGAAAATAGTGTATAAAACATTACCAAATTCCTATATATTGGTGAGGTCATAAAAATATTTGTATATAAATAAAATTAATGATCCATAAAATTTATGTTGCATCTATAGAAGTCAGCAGATGAGAAAATTGAGCGCACACACTACTAAAGAGTTATAAAGCTTTGTCATAATTCCTAATGCTTCTCTGCAATATGGGTTTTTCATATGTACAGTGAAGTTTTTGGATTCACTAAATCTGTTACTACATTCCTTACATTCCTAAATCTGTTACTATGTTCCTTACATTCATAAGTCTTCCCTTTACTTTGAGTTGTTATATGGTTAATGAGGTGTGAGTATTGAATAAATTAGTTCCTACATTCATTACTGTAATAATGTCTTCTCTCCACTATGAATTCTCATATGTTGATTGAGTTCTGAGGAATTATTAAAGGCATTTCCACATTCCTTACACTCATAAAACCTCTGCCCACTGTGAATACTCATATGTATTTTGAGGTTTGTGGATTGAGTAAATGTTCTCTTGTATTCCTTACACTCATAAGGCCTCTCCCCACTGTGAATTCTCATATGTTGTGTAAAGCTAGCAGATCTAGTAAAAGTTTTTTCTCAGTCTTTACGTTTATAAGGCCTACTTCCAGTGTAAACTCGCATATGTCTAGTATGAACTGAGGCTCTAAGAAAAGCTTTGCCACATTCCTCTGCTGTGAGTTTTCAAATGTTGAATGACACATGTGTCTTGAGTAAAAGCCTTCCCACAGTGCTTGCATTCATGAGATTGAGCTCCATTGAAAATTTCAATATCATCCGTGAGTGTTGACGAATCTCCATGGAGTTTTCTATATTATTTATTGTCACCTTTGCTTTCTTTTAGAAATTCTATTGTAATGTTCATATTGTTTTTTCCATTTTTGTTAAACTTGTCAGCATTGAACTGAGTATGAAATTGCTTGTTATGCTGTAGTGAAGGTAAATGCTTGAATGATTTTCCATCCCAAAGATGTTCCATGGGATATAAGTGTTCTGTTCTTTTTAATTCAGGAAGAATTCCAATTTGACTGGAGAGCTCATGAATAGTATTTACTTCATATATTCTAGAGGATATCAAGGGCAAATACTTTCTACTAAAACAAGCAGGTAAAAAGAAGGTTTTTACCATTTTATTATGCCCATAGATAGTAAACATACACAATTTATCTCAATTATCTAACAAATCATAAATTTAAATATCAGATACAATCATAATGGTTGGTGAGTTAATAAAATATGGAGAAATTATATAAGTGGGCATATGAGAAATATATTTAAATATTTAAAAGTAATTCACAGGGATTAAAACTATATATCTGCAATAAATATTTTAAGTGTACTATTAAAATAAATGTTGACACTTTATATTGAGTGCCATTTCTTTAGTCATAATTTTGGTAATTGAATTAATATATGTATAGGTTATACATTTGTATATGCAACCATATTTGTAATGCATATGCTTTTATATTATATTCTAATAGATATATGGATAGAGATATAAGCGGTAATTTAGTCATTCTACTCATTGTGACGCTATAAGGTAGATAGGAATATTAATTTTTATCAGAACAATAATATCGTATTTCTCATAATGTGTGGCCGATGTGTTAGAACCACTCTCCTTTCAGTTAGCAATGAAATGCTTAATATCATGCACCACAAGCCTTATGTTTCTGTGACTGCATATGCATATATACAAACATACATTTATTTTCATCTACAATAACATGAGATGGAATTAAATGTTTTCTGGAATAATTTCTATTTTTTCATGGATTTTGGTTTGTTGATGTACCAACTATGTCTCAAAATTCACTTTGAGTGGATTATGACTCAGTTCAACACTTCAGGTGCATGTAAAAATTTACCCGTAGTTTTCTGAGATGATAGCTTTTCAATGCAGTACAAGGCCTTAGGTTTCTCCCTTGGAACAGGTGGTGGTTTAGAACTGCCAAACTTGTGGTTAGCAGGCAATATTCAAAGAGCAATTGGCAATTAAACACATCTTAGAAGTTTATCACTAACAATAATGTGTACAGTTTCTAATTAGAAGATCAAATTAAAAACTACGGGACACAATGCAGATGTAACACTAATGATGAAAAGTGACTTTTTTTTTTCCTTCACCACTACACCAGGTGAATTAGGTGTTGGCTACTAAGTCATAGTGCTGGTGAAAAGAACGTTGATCACCAACTTAATATGAGGTGATCTATATGTGTAGACGGTGTGTTGATTATGCACAGATATTTATTTTATATCATTTATATTTTTACATATTTATATATATAAACAGCATATTCCTACATGTACATGTAAAGACAGGGTATTATAAGATGATAAGACAATTTTGGCTCTGAGCGGCTTATCTGTAAGTATTAAAGAAGGAGATCACCAAAGGATTGATTCTTTAGAGGCACTGGCAGGTTCTGAATTGCCTCATTTTGCTATTAGATGAGTACTTAATCATCTACTCTACATGTACTTAAAATGTCAAAATGCTCGCTTCGGTCTCTTTCCTCATACATGTACTTAAATAACATAATATATCCTTCCAACTAAAATCTGGAGCATTGCTCTCTCTCAAATAAATTACACTCACCTCAAAAGTGGGTTCTTGTTATCTTGCTTTACACTTCCAAGAAACTTACAGATTTTTTGTAATATGGAGGTACTTGTATCATTTTTCAAGAATCTTACCATTACATTTTCAGTGGATAGTTTTTTCTTAATCATTAACATATGAGAAGCAGAACCAATTATGCATATTGAAGTTCACAGTAGGAAACAAAAAGAACAGCATTATACACAGACAAGAAGTAGCTATGAGACAAGAAATACTTTGTCGTGTAAATATTTTTTGATGTTTTAACCATGTTCAAAGAGAAATTAGCAATTAAGCATCCTTGAAGATTAACAACAACAGTAACATATGTAGTTTATAATTAGAAGAGCAAATTAAAAAGCTATGGTGCACAGGGCAGATGTAACACTAAAGATGAATGTGGTTTTCTTTTCTTTCATGAACACAGGTGTTGTAGTAATGTCTAAAATTAATGAAAACGCAAGGGCAGGCATTTGTGCAGAATGTTCTTGGGCAATTGAGACTTTTACTTACAAATTTATCAAGTAAAATTTCTTCCATAAAGAGTTGGTCAATGCTTTCGTGACACAATGATCCTGAATGAATTTTCTGCCCTCTCCCATGACATTTCTCTTACTACTCTGAGAGAACAAAATAGATTTTACCAGCATACTGCTCCTGACAGAAAAAAAAGTCCTATTAACATTTCCCTGAAGCTGTTTCAATACTTTGATTTTTCAAGATTTCAAAAAGTATGCAGGTGTGAATAATTTGCAAAATAAATTACTTTTTCCCTTTCAAACATTTAATAAATGCACTAATACTATGGTTACATAGGTGGTACACATTGTGCTGGTAACTGGAACATCAGAAATTTGATATTGACATCCTGGTCTGTGGGTGAAAAATGAGATTTTGGATATTTTTAACTGCATGGGGCTCTTCTTCTGTCACTGTATCAGAGAATGTTCCATTATGATTCGGTGTTTACCAGTGGCTTATATTCCAGAAGTGGAACACTTCTTCCTTACTACAAGTCTGCTCAGTTGGGAAGTTGCACAGTTGCACAGATACCTGTTTAGCATGGGCAATACTGCTAGTATTTGAAATACTTGTGTAGCTTCCATAATAAAATCATGGAAGTTTAATATTGTGCAAAACTGACAGAGTAGTGGCAGACTGTAATATGTAGAGATTTGTGATCATGGGAAACTTTGGATATAATCAGAACTGAGATAAAATTAACTTTATTGTCATATTTAACCAGGTATCCCTATCCCTTATCCCAGTGACGGAGGCAACAATCACCTGTATTTGGTAAATAATGCATTAATTTGAAATAAGCTATTCATACCTACTATCACTAAGTTCTTGAAGGTCTCCACCATCACATCTCTGTAGAGTTGCTTCTGAGAAACACCCAGCAGTGCCCATCCTTCAGTGGTAAAATCCACGGCCTCACCCTCACCAGTCACTGAGTCCAAAATTAGTCCACATATTCAGCTTCATCTGAGGATTAAGCATTCAAACATGTGTGAAAAGAAAGATGCAGCTTAAAGTTCTGATCAACTTTCATTTGATAAGGATTTGACAAATGGTTGTGTGTTCCATAAAGTCTACCTTTGGGTTTTGTCATTATTGTCATTCTCGAACCATCTACATTCACTTCTCCAAAGATTTCAATTCATCTCATAGACTTACCAATATGAACACCATTCAGAATTTGTGCGCAAAACTTCCATTACCTTTAATTCTCTTTTCTACTAACTTTGTGACACGTCCGCCAGTTGATTACATAGCAAGCATCACTGCCCATTTGGACTGTCCAATGTCCATCTGTATCCTATAGTAATAGTTTATGATAGAAACTCTCTACTATAAACACCATCGTCTACATTATATTTTTTCTGTGTGTGGGTGTGGAGCAACACCTTCCATAGCAAATAATTGAATATATAGTTTAAAAACAAGTTAATTTGGAAATATTAACTAGAGATACTGAAGACTGGAAACTTGTTTGTTTTAGGGCTTTTATCAACCATTTGAGGAGCTATCATGACATCAACAAATGAAGGAGCTGGGACTGCCCTTTCTCTCACATCCTCTCTTCAGAGATGAAAAAGGAAAGACATAACAATGGTCATGCCAAGAAAGCCACTGGCTGCAGACACACTATTTGCTGCATGAACTGTGCCTGCTGTGAGCCCAGAGACCAGGCCATGAAGAACTTTGTAATAGAGAACAATGTAGACCACAGCCTTCAGAGACATTTCCATAGCGAATGCCTTAGTGCATATATGCTTCCCAAGCTGTATGGGAAGTCATGTTATTTTGTGAGTTGTGCTACTCACAGCAAGGTTGTCAGGAACCAGTGACTTGAATCCCAGAACCTTCACATGAAGTCTAAACCTTCCCACCCCATTTTACACCTACAGGTACAGTCCGACGACCATCTCCAAAGCCTAAGCAAAGATTAGAAGCTGAAGGGAAACAAACCTGAAAAAAAAGGGAAACTGTTCTTTAAAAACAAAAGAAAGAAAGAAAGAAACAAATTGCATAAAAAATTCAAATGTACTGTACAGTATTATGGATAAACAATGTTTCAATAACTGACTGAATATTAATTAATATGATTAAACAAACACATTGGGAATTGTCTATGTTCCCAAATTTGGAAAACAAGTACTTGTCTGCAGACTGGTCGATGTGCATATTAATGTGAATTCTACAAAAGAGACATTTAAATTAACTCTCAAATTTTAAAACTATTATCATTATGACACAAATATAAAATGATGCTAAAATAACTCAGAGACACCTTTAATTCCAGATCAACGGAACTGCCAGGAATCCAAGATGGATGTAGAACTTCTGAAATTTGTGGTGATATCAGATGGTTGTTATATATGATCTAGTAAGATAATACCATAAAAATGCTGGTCTGTCTTTTGGCACTTATAAGCATCCTTAATGTGAAAAATAGTGCAAGCTATTCAAACAGAATAATGGGATGTTGTTGGGTAATTTAAAATCAGTAAAGATACTATTTTTTTAAATCTGGAAAACTAGGCATAATAAAAAACATGGTATCAAGATGGAAGAAAATCAAATTAATAACATATGACAAAGAGGTATTTCTTGATTAAAGTTAATAGAATGTAAAGAGATTACTAAGGAAGATCCCAGACTATAGCCTTGAGTATTGATTCAAAAACAGAACAAAGAAAATTAAATTCTTACAACTGAACCAATAAAGAGCATTCCTAATAGTTTGAGCATAATTTTAAATCAAGATTTTTATTTATGCACAAGTGGCATAGGGGAAAAGCTAGTGTATACAAACATTCCTGGGCAAGGTCTAGGTAGTATGGCAGGGGTCAGACCAAATCTAGGGATACATATGGAAGCCAATTCAAAATGAGAGGGCAAAGGGAAAAAAAAAAGGACAACGGGGTACTAACCCACCAAAGGGGAGGGTATTGTTTATCTCCACAGGGAAAGAGGGGCCAGACTTCAGCCCGGTGCTCCATGACACGAATGAAACATACTAGCATGAAGAAGGGAACCAATAGAGAGGTTTGAGGGGCGGGCCACAATCCCAACTACCTGGACAGTCTTCCCCCCCCCCCCCCCCCGCCAAGAAGAATGTACTTCAGAGGACCACACTGAAACTACAGCTCAGGGAAAGGGACATGTCTCATCAGAGCACACAGGTGCAAAGGAAGGAGGTGCAAGGGAGAGCAGGGCACATGCTGGGCCACCAAGTCCTGAGGACGATATTCCAGCTCAGAGCAGCCAATGCATAGAGAGGTCCATAGGGCTGGCCCCACTACACGGCACAACATCCTTCACTGACCCATAGCATGATGGGGAACAACACTGGAGACACTGGGAATTGTGTCCAATCTGACCCCACCACACCGAGGCAAAACACTAAAGGTGTGTGACAGAACAACAAGGGGAGCAGAACATTGAGTCCCAAGGGAATATAAAAAATAGACTTTGGGGCCAGGAGTGGCACCTCATCACACTCCACCAGAAAACACTCCTAAAGGTCAACAAACAGACCTTGAACTATTTACAGCAGTGGTTCTCAACCTTCCTAATGCCACGACCCTCTAATACAGTTTCTCATGTTGTGGTGACCCCCCCCCCCCAAGCCATAGAATTATTTTTGTTGCTACTTCATAACTATAGTTTTGCTAGTGTTGTGAATTGGGCGACTCCTGTGGCAGTGTCGTTCGATCCCCCCCCCCCCCCCAAGGAGTCACGACCCACAAGTTGAGAACTGCTGATTTACAGGCTTTTCTTTTTGTTATTTCGTTTCTTTTGTTGCTTTGCTTTGTACTGTCTTATTTTTTGTGCATATTATTATCTATGTAGGTCTATCTAGATAAGGTAGGTAGGACAAAGAATCTGGAGGAAAAAACAATGGAACTGGCAGTTCCGGGGGTATCTGGGAGAGGGAGATTTGGGGGAAAGGAAATATGTGTTAACAAATGCAGGGGCAAAGGAACCAAAATCAATGGCAAGGAGGGAATGGGAGACCAGGTAGGCCTTGACAAAGAGCAAAGTAACTAAGAGGAATTACTGAAACCCAAATGAAGTCTGAGAATGAGAGTGGGACATGAGGAAAGGAATAGAAAATAGAGCAAATAACTAGGAGGCAAAGGGCATTTAGAGATATCTAAATACAGACATGTATACATGTAAATATGTTTATATATGATGATGTGCATATATTTATAGTTTTAGTATTAAATTAGCAGATGGACATTGGGCTTCTACTCAATGCCAGAACATTTTGTTCTGTTAAACTGGCATTCCATGATGCTCACCTTCCTGACAAGATCACTGAAGACAAAGCGGTATATAAGCAAATGTGGTAAAGAAAGCTTAAGATGACTGGGTATCAGAAGATATAACGTCAGGCATCTCAAAGGCTTGAAGATAAACAAGCTGCCATCTAGCTCAGAAGCAATAAAGCCCACATGGAAGAAGCACAACAACCTGTGTGATCACAAGTTGTCAATGGAATCAGGCATCAGAAATCAAAGGGGGAAAATCATATCATTGTGAATGAGGGGGAGTTCGGAGTGGAGACCCAAGATCCATCTGTAGGCAACTGGACATCCCCTTACAGAGGGTTGTGAGAGGAAAGCAGCCAGTCAGTATGCAGTATACCACTGAAGAAACATACAACTTTCATCTAGCTCTTTATTGTTCCTCCCCCCTACTACCATGATCCCAATTCTACCTTTGAAACCTGGCTAGACCAGAGGATGTACACTGGTACGGATAAGAACTGGAAACACAGGGAATCCAGGAGAGATAAACCCGTCAGGACAAATAATGAGAGTAGCGATACCATGAGGATAAGGGGAAGGTGGGATAGAAAGAGGGAACCAATCACAATCATATGGGTCTGGGTCTCCACTCCAAACTCCCCCTCATTCACAATGATATGATTTTTTCCCTTGGCATCAGCTGTTCATTTTCCCCTCCTTCCCTGTTCCCCCCTCCCTTATGAACACTTGATAATTTATAAATTAATATTACTTTGTTATATCTTACACAATCCATCATCTCCCTTCACCCACTTTTCTGTTGTCCATCCCCCAGGGAGGAGGTTATATGTAGATCCTTGTGATCAGCTCCCACTTCCTACCCACTCCTCCCTCCCGGTATCACCACTCTCACCACTGATCCTGAGGGGTTCATCTGTCCTGGATTCCCTGTGTTTCCAGTTCCCATCTGCACCACTGTGCATACTGTGGTCTAACCAGGTTTTCAAGGTAGAATTGGTATCATGATAATGGGGTGGGGTGGGGGAGGAGGAAGTGTTTAAGAACTAGAAGAAAGTTGTGAGTTTAATTATTGCTACCCTGAAAAAAAAAGTTTTTATTTTATTTGGATCCATAATCTGTGGCAAAAACTGTCAATAAATCCAAAAACATATTTTATTGGAGAAAATCTTCTGCAAAGGATCCACTTAAAGTGTTGAAATCAACACGGGGAGCTTGGCTCAAACCAGACCATGGTATATTCATTACAACATATCCAATATTTTTAAAGTGGACAATGAGTAAAGCTAAAAATTAATTTATTTTAATTGTTGTGTTATTTGTGCAGAATATTGACTACACCACAGACAGGAAGAAGAATAAACAAATCTATCTTGGATGGAGCACTAATGAAACATTTGGCTGCTAACTGCTCAGTCAGTAGTTTAAAACTTCCAGCCACTTCACTGGAGAAAAATAAGACTTTCTATTCCCACACATAGTTCCAGTGTAAGAAACCCATGGGGACAGCTCTACCCTCTCCTTTTAGGCTGTAATGACTTTCAGTCCTTTCTATCACAGTGAGTTTGTATTTTTGTCTCTTAGAAGAAGTTCAGGAAAAATGTCATTAAAATCAAAGATGTTGAGGTATTATTCCCTCATACATGGGACATATTACAGGAATGGAATAGTCCAGAGAAAAGAACATGGTTTTTTGTTTAAGTTTAACAAAAAATAGAACCATCTTCAATGGCTGTATTTTAACAATAGAGTGTAGTTTAACAATACAGGGGCTAATTATGTCAGGCATTGTGGAGATAGTGAAAGACAAGGCAGGATTTCCTTCTGTTGTGCAAAGGGTCATTAGGAATGAGGAGTGCGTCTACCAACCTAAGTATCACCATCCATAAAAAAATAATTCCCACATATTGACCAACTGGATACATTGCCATCAGATTCATTCTGTTAATGAAGCCCTTATACGATTACATTTCTAAACCGTGAAAGAGCTCAAGCTCCCATTTTCAGAAATCTATAGAAAATGTTTGACTGAATGAAGTGAATAAAGAAGACTGTAGGGCTGAAGAAATGCTGACACTAGACAAACAGATAATCCATGTCCTCTGGTAGAGCTTTGTATCCAGACTCTACTCAGGAAGTTCTGTTGCCCATCCCAATGGACCAAGTCCCAAACTAGGAGGTTGACGCCTTACATAACCAGTACCAAGTCATAGAAGGAAAATCATCCCAGTAATCCAGTGGATTAAACCATATATCCATTTGATAGCAATAGCTATCACGAAGCTTTATGAAGCCCCGTCTTTGTTCCCCTACCCTGCCATGCTCTTACATTATAGACAACCCTCAGCTATTGGACATAGTGTTCCCCACAAGTCCTATCTAACCTTTATCTGGATAATGAAAATACCCTAGGCATCTTTAATACCATTTTGTAGCTCAAGCTTCTTGAAGTCAAATTAATGCATTCTTTACATACAAGAAGCAGAAGTCTAGAAAGTTTGGAGTTGGTTGAATGAATTTGGTTCACACACCAGCCAAATGTTGATAGCTTTCCTGGTCGTGCATAAACGTGAAAGATAGTATTCCCAGGTTTTAGCTCCCTCAACTGGACGGTATTTCTCTCTGGCAAATCTGTGACCTAAAACTTAGCAGTAGATAATGTTGATTAGGGCATGTCAGTTTCTTGGCCTACACTTCTTACCCTAAGTGGTTCCTTGTGGCCTCAAAATAATGCTCCAATCTGAGTGTTTGCATTAAATACAGGACCCACTCTAAATTGAGGGTACTCTGTTTTCTTCAGCCTCCTTTGTTGGCATTCATGTCAGACAGGAGATATTTCTTCATCTCAGAGGATGAATTCATTCCAGGTCTTCCCAAAATGAAAACAGTGAATCTGAAGTCCTATATAGACTTGGGAATTTAATGCTTATGTTGAGGATTGATCTATATTGTTAAAGGTTGACCTACAGCATTAAACCACACAGATGAATTTGATATCACCTTAGGTGATTTTTCAGGCACAGCATATTATTTCAGTCCAAGTCAATGAACTCACTGTGTCAATTGTTTTTGTGCCATTAAAACACCAGTATTGTACTTAAAAAGCAATTTAGAAAAGTATGATATGTGATCAATAGTTTTGTTGCTGTTGTTATTTATTGTGGACTGTTTCTAGTAAGAATTATTTCTCTTTTTTAAAAACCATTTTATTGGGGGCTCATACAATTCTCAAAATCCATACATACATCCATTTGTCAAGCACATTTTTACATGTGTTGCCATCATAATTCTCAAAACATTTGCTTTCTACTTGAGCCCTTCGCATCAGTTCTTCAGTTTTCCCCCTCCTTCCCACCTTCTCCCTCCCTAAAGAAATCTTGATAATTTATAAATTATAATTATTTTGTCATATCTTACACTATCTGATGTCTCCCTTCTCCCACTTTTCTGTTGTCCATCTCCCAGGGAGGAGGTTATATGTAGATCTTTATAATCCATTGCCCTTTTAGAATTATTTCTTAACATTTATGTTTAGTTTATCTTTATACTTCATTATCTGAATATAACACAAACAATCCCTTGCTTTCCAGAACTTGGAAAGATTTTTAAAGAAAATTCCCCCAATATTTTAATGATCGTTTAACTAAAGAATCAGAAATTATTTATATGTATTTTAAGTAGTAGTCACACACTTGTTCATGTTTCTTTCTTTCCCACTATCTCATCCAACTAATTCCTATACTTTTATTTGTTGATTCCAATGCAAATGTTTCTCTTACTGTGACATTCCAACAGATTCTGAGTTTTTCATCAAAGTTCATCCTGCTTCAAGCTCCTTGTATCCCATGGAAACTGTATAATATTGACAGTGTGTGAACAAATGTGTATGGTAGGTAGAGCACATTTAGAAGCCCATAGTAATAGAGTGTGGTACCACAGTAGAGGGTCACAACCAGTGAAAGCTGTTTTAGAGATGGAAAACAAGAGATAAAAGGAAATAAGCAGGACATACTAGAGGGGACTTGGCTAAGGCAGAGACAACCTTAACAAGAACTCAAGCCCAGAGGGAGGTGTATTTCCTAGTCTCTACAGCTCTTGTGTTTAAGGATGCCCAATGTTAAAGCTTTTGTGAAAGATAGCACATTACCAATAAGGAATGACAAGGTGTAGGTAGACAGACGATGCTAAGAGTAAAGGTGAATGAAGGAAGAAGCTTAAAAGTACATGAGATGAAGGAAGGTAATGGCTGATGCAGTCACTCTCCTCCTGGCTGTGGAGCAGAAATAACCTAGACTGTAGGCACAAGGTGGATAGCAGCACGGGGGAACCCCAGGGTGAGGTCTTGTGACTAGCTCTCAGAGGGTCTCTGCAAGCCTGGGGTTATGACCACTTTTAGACAGCAGATGGAGCAACAGCAATCTAATTGAGAGGAATTACTAATAGGTGGAAGGAGGACAAGCATGATGGTGGGGTAAGGAGGAAGGTAAAAGGAAACAGAAGAAAGATCTAGGAAGCAAAGCTATGGATAGTGGTACAAGCATAGGTCTGTGCATATGTAAATACATTAATTCTGAAAAATAGAGGTCTTGACCTACATGCATATATTTATAAGGCAATATACTAAGATAGTAGATGGACTTTGGGACTCTGACCAAGCCCTCCCTCACTGCAAGAACACTTTGTTCTAACAACCTGACCTTCTTTGATGCTCACCATACCAGCATGATCACTGAAGACAAAATGGGTGCATAAGCAAATGTGGTGAAGAAGGAGAAAAGTGCCTGGCTATCAAAATATATACCACCTGAGGCCTTAAAGCCTTGAAGTTTAAAAATGGGTATCTAGTAGAGAAGCAACGGGCCCACATGGAAGAAGCACACCATCTTGTGTGATCATGAGGTGTCAAAGAGATAGGGTAATAGGCTTCATAAGACCCCAAACAAGCAAGCAAAAAAACCCCCAACATATTGCTGAGTATGAGGAGGGTTGTAGTAGAGACCCCACATCTATCTGTAAAAAATGGGACATCCCCTTACAGAAAGGTCACACTGAAAGGATGAGTCAACCCGGGACCAGGATAGCACTGATGAAACACAAATATTATTAGGTTCCTTGGGGCTTCCTCATATCCCACTATCATGACTCCAATTCTGCCTTTCCCCGTGGGCTAGACTGGAGCATGTGCACAGGTACAGAAAAGAGATAAGAGTTCACAACATACCGAATCCAGGAACAGGAATGGGAGTATTAATACCAGTCGGGGAAGCGAAAGGCAGGGAGGAGAGGGGAGGAAGGGGGAGCCAATCACAATGATAGACACATAATCACACACACGCACACCCGGGGGAGAAACACAGAAACCATGGGGGAAGAGAGATAGCAGTCAGTGCAAGATACAAAAATAACAATAATTTAATATTTATCAAGGGGTGACGGGTGGGGGGAGAGGAAGAGAGGGGATAAAAGGAGCTGATACCAAGGTCTCAATGGAAAGTAAATGTTTAGAAATGAATGATGGAAATATATGTACAAATATTCTTGATACAATTGAAGTATAGATTGTTATGAATCCCCAATAAAATTATCTTTTAAAAAAGTACATGAGATGGATTAAGGAAAGACATGACTTTCATCCATTCTGTCATCTTGGGCTAGAGCATGGGTTTCAAGCTCTCTAAGTAATGTTAACAGATGACAAACTACACAAAGTGGGAGAGGGCTTATTGCCTTGGGGTCTAGGATATCCCATCCATAGTCTTGGTCTTCTAGGGAGACTGGATTAGCTAGTGTCAGGCCTGGAGCTTGCGAATCATGCTTAACCAGGAACTTGGAGGGAGGAAAACAAAATGAGTGTGGTGGCAAGAGGCTGTGCTTCGATTAGTGAGGGCAGTATTAGTCTGAATGACTAGTTGGGCATCATTGGCACAGCCCTTTTGCAACCCCCAGGGTGTTTTTGGAGGCAGAGGGGTGTGAGGTTGCAGTTATAGGATAAAGGGTGAGGGTTTGGGCCCCTCTAAAACTGATCTGCAAGTCATGCTAATAGACAAAGCCACAATTTGTTTTAGACAATCTTGTGCCCAGTTATCATGCATTTCTGGAATCTAAGTGTCATCATTCCTCTAGGTCTTAAGGACAGCCTTCCAGCTCAGGGCTCTGAGACAGGTTGGTTTCAGAGAAGGTGAGCTTCCAGGTCCCTCCTTGCTCAGTATTCTTAATCTAAGCTTGACTAAGTATTAACTTCTTCTGGAAAGATTGTTAGGTTATGGGAAATTACAAAACAACTAAAAGGTGATAATAAATTCAATAGATCAATAGATGCATTATACTGGATAAATCTGCCTAACAAGGCCCCTGAAGAGTGTTGAAAAACAATGATGTTACTTTTAGGACTAGGTTCATCTTACCCAAACCATGGCATTGCCAATTACCTCATATGCATTTACAAGTTGGACATTGAATAAGAAAGAATTAAGAAGAACCAGTGTATTTGAATTGTAGTGCAGGGGCCTTCAAATGGACAAACAAATATGTCTTGGCAGAAGTAAGGTCAGGGTGATAGATAGAGATAAGGAGGTGAGAGTTCACATGAAATTCTTTGGACATGTAAGAAGTGATCAGTCCTTGGAGAAGGATATTTTGTTTGGTAAAGTAAAGGGGTAGTGAAAAATAGGAACCCCTCAACTGAAAGGATTGATACAGTAACTTAGGTAATAGGTTCATTCTAAATTGTGAGAATGCTGCAGGGCTTGGCAGTGTTTCATTCCTTTGTGCACAGGGTCCCTGTGAGATGGAATGGACTCAATCAGAACTATCAACAAGAAGAACCTCAGAAATTACTAATCAATACCCAAGCAATGCACAAAATACTAAATATTTAGCTATGTTTACAAAAGTTATTTCCTTGTTATCAAATGCCTGAAAGCTCAAGAGACATTCACTGGAATATAAGCTTATTAAAAATAAGGAATGGGTTTCTTTTGTTAAAAAATATAATAAAATAAAGGTGATGCAAAAATTACTGAGGAATTGCTGCTCCTCCTTATACCATTCTTCTGGAGGTTAGCTAAAGGACATTTTCTAAGATCCATACAGCATGTCATATGGCAGAGTATTTTCCAAATTGAGGATCTATTGTGAGGGCATCACACAATGACGTAGGTGTTAGTGACTATCTGTCTGGCAAGAGGAATGTAAATCATGTCATCTTCCAAACTGAGCCAGCTGGAAGATCAGAGGGTCCAGCCAGTGCATGGGATCAATGGTAGTTGAATGCATTTTAGGTTGCTTACAAGGGCTATAATCAATTGAATCAAAATAAAATTCCAGGAGAAATTTCTAGCATAATCAGACCATAGATTAAAGCTTAATACAGAGTACTGAGCTGGTATGAATAAACACAACTTAACTGTTTGTTAGTTTAAGTTCAAGTTATTGAGTGTAAATATAACAATGGTTGTGAGAGAACACTTACCAATACTTCAATACTTTCTCTTTTTAAAAAAAATCATTTTATTGAGGGCTCATACAACTCTTAACACAATCCATAACATACATCCATTGTGTCAAGCACATTAGTACATCCATTGCCATCATCATTCTCAAAACATTTTCTTTCTGGTTGATCCCTTGGTTATCAATACTTTGTATCAAACCAGTAAATACCCTTGACACCAATGTCAGATAATGACACTACAAGAAAACTGTAGCGCAATACTGATAATCGATCTACATGAAAAATTCTTTTAAATATTTGGAACAGATTCAGACAACATATTACAAGGATTATATACCATGATTCATTGAAATTTGTCCCAGAGCATATTTTACATAAGAAAATAAGCACTATAGTGAACCATTGACAGAAAAGAGGGTCAATTGTCTAAGTAGGCACAGAAAACAAAGTAGGAACATTTAAAAAGTCAAAGGTATTGGGCCTCTACTCAAGTCTTTCCTCAATGCAAGAATACTTTGTTTTAATAATCTGTTATTCTGTGATTCTCATCTTCCCAACAGGATTGCTTAAGGCAAAAGGGGTGTATAAGCAAATATAGTGAAGAAAGCTGATAGTGCCTGGCTATTATAAGATATAGCATCTGGTCTCTTAAAGGCTTGAAGTTAAACAGTCGGTCATCTATCTGAGAAGCAACAACGCCCACATGGAAGAAGCACACCAGCCTGTGTGATCACGAGGTGTCTATGGGATCAGGTATGAGGAATTAGAAGACCCCAAACAATCATACAGATGGGAACAAAGGGTGTTTGATTGGAAACCCAAAGCACGTCTTTAGACATTGGACATCCCCTCACAGAGGGGTCACAAGGAAAGAATGAGCCAACCAGTGTACAATAAAGCACCAACAGAACACATACCATTCGTATAGTTCTTTAAAGCTTGCTTCACCCTACTATCATGACCCCAGTTCTACTTTTCAAATTTGGCTAGACCAGAGCATGTACACTGGTACAGATACGATCCCTCAACATAACATATGGAATCCAGGAGAGATAAACCCCTCATAACAATAATGGGAGTAATGATACCATGAAGGTAGGGGAAAGGTGGGGCCACAAGGGGGAGAAAGGGGAACAGATTGTAAAGATCATCACATAACACTCCCCCAGGGTAATGAACAACAGGAAGTGGGTGAAGGAAAATAGCAGATTGTGTAAGATATGAAAACAATAATTTAAAATTGATCAAGGGGTCACAATGATGGGAAGGTGGTGGAGGGAGGGAAACAAAGATGAGCTGATACCAAGGGCTCAAGTAGAAAAAATAAAATATTTTGAAAATGATGATGGCAATGTATGTACAAATGTGCTAGATAAAATTGATGTGTGCATTATTAAAACAGCTATAAAAGCCCCCAATAAAATAATTTAATTTAAAAAATCAAAGGCTTTTAAAGTTTGGGGGAAAAAACTACAACTGTAACATGAAGCAGGTATAGTTCAATATGCTAATATATTCAGTTAAAAAAGCACCAGCAAATATCATTCTTAGAGGAAAGAGAAAATACCCCACCCCACTTAAGAAATAGGACAGACAGTTTCATTTTCAATACTGTATTAAAAATTCTATAGTATTTTCTAGATAGACCAATCATAAATGGAATGCTTTTTAAAGGAAGAAAAGAGGCTTCCAAAGAGAAGAAATACTAATTCCTCTAATCATCACAATTTAATGATATTTTACATAACAGATTTCAAATATACCATAAATATTACAGGTAATAAATAGTTTAAAAGTTGTAGGCTACATTTCAACACACAAAAATAATTTTTGCCACTGAACTCTCTAACCATTAACTACAAATCTCCAAATCTGAAACCATTAACCCTTACACCTTAATATGCTAAGCGTGCTTACAACACACTAATAACCTCCTAATGCACTGACCCCCTAAGTACATGAAAAAGCCCCTTACCACCCAGAACTCTTAACACCCTGAGCATCCCCTGACACCCACAAGAAACTTGACATGCTTAACAAATCCTACCACAATACACTCTTAACCTAGGCTAATGCATTTATCCCAATGTTTAAAACCAGGTCAAAGGTTGAATATATTTTACAACCTGAAACCTAACTTCATGACCATAAACCTCAAATTCAGAAATCCAACCCAGAAAACAAGAATCCTTAAACCATAAATCTACATCTTCATACCTTAACACATAGGCCCCTAATAAACTCCAAACACAATCTGTTAGCCCCTACTGAACTCCAAACATAACCTTCAAAACATAAAACCCTTTAACATGTCCACTAACATCTGACTCATGACACTTGATTCCTATTTCTATTTCTTGGCAATTGTTCTTGAACCTGGAACACTGATTAATCCCAGGATTTAGATGCTAATCTTTAAGTACAGACTCTCATTCAAGCACACTACAAGCCTAAACAGAACCCCAAACCTAATCCATCAAAAAACTAATGTTGCTAATTATGTGTATGGAGCTGTCTTCTCTCTCAGATTTTACACAAACAAGAACTTGGGTAGGTTGGCAGGCAAACTAAGAATCACAAACACATTTTCAGTTAATTTTAAGTAATTTGCATCTGGTTCAAGGAACTTAGGAAAACAAAGAACTGTTATATAAAGTTTAAATATGACAAATAGCATCATGGTCAAGGGCTATCACAGGTCCCTTGCTGATCTCTGATCTACTGTGTGCTGGCCTCAAGGAGTCTTTTCTGCTGTTAGACATATGCAGGGATGGTACCCAGTAAGCCAGATGCCTGAGGGTTGAATAGTATTTACGCACGAATTTGTAGATCACTATTTATCCTGGTTTATCCCTGGAGGATAGAGTGAAACCCATGTTAAATAAAACAAAATACTTACTGGTTATTCTTTCATTTACCCCCTTGCTCTCCTCATTCCCAGGGGACACTCACATCACCAGAGATGGAGGAGGTAGCAAATTAAAGGTGCTTACCTTGGAATCTGTGACTCCACTTTTGAAAATTGATCTTGGCCTTTCTCTCAGACCTAGGAAAAAAGACTCAGAGGAAGAATTTGCACACCCCCTTAAATAGAGAGACCTGGCAACCCTAAAATATTTGGGTCCATGTCTCTTGGAGATTCCTGTGAGTTAACGTCTTAAGCTCACAAGACATACTTCAAGCAGGAGCTCTATTTTCACCCCAAGCGGGAAAGGTGTCAATTCCAGGGACACCTGTGTGTCCAGTACCAGGAACTGTCACTCACAGCACACTGGGGATCTCCTCTCATGAAGACACAAGTCCTCGAAGAGGTCTCAGGAGAACAACAGCGGACCAAGCTCTCTCTGATGCTGGCCTGGAAATTAATACCTTTGAGTTCAACCCCAGGGACTTCCACAGGCAAACCAGAATATTCCTTCCTGAGCCTGTCTTACATGTCTACCGGCTGAGAGTACCTGTCTTAAGATAGGGCCCCCTCCCCAGGTTCCAGGGTCTCTTACCTTTAGGACACACAAAACATCCAAGCACGGATGATCCGCTGTCTTTCCACAGAGCATACCCTGATCTGAGATCCAGATCCACCCCAATCTCAGCACCTTGAATTATCTGCCTCACCTGGGTCCTGCGAGTGACCTGGGGAATAAAGCAGGGAAGGTAGAGACAAGTTAAATCACAATCACCTGTAATTACTTCAGCATGATTAGTAAATCAACAGCTGAAGGCAGATTAGACCCTAGGTAGATTGGTTTACATTGCTGTAGTGAGGCATTCTTAGCTAATGCTTGGGAGCCCCGAGAACATCTTTGTTCACACACTCACACACACACACACACACACACACACACACACACGCGCGCGCGCGCGCGCGCGCGCGCAAGCATTCATTTAAATGGTAGCAGGCAATAACATCCTAAAGAGAATGGGGAGCCTAAAGGAAAATAAGAGACAATGGATAATATTTAACATCAAATCAGAGCACAACTAAATCCCACAGCCTACCACTGTGTTCTCTATATTTGCTCCATTAGAAAATGTAATATTTGCTGACCCTTTTTCTGTTAATCTCTATTATCAGATTAGGTGTGTTCATTAGTAAATTACCTCTTTGGCAAACTTCATTCTTCAGTGATCAACCTTGATTATCCTTTATGTTTTAAATATGTTTTCTCACACTTCAGATTTGAACTGCTTAAAACTTCACATTTTTTATTTATGAGTACTCAGAGGGCATTATACCATTGTGGCAGAACATAATAACTAATGAAAACTAATTGACAGTCTTGGGTCTTAGGAACTTGAAGGTAAGCAAGTGGGCATCTAGCTCAGAAGCAACAAAGCCTAAATGGAAGAAGCACACCAGCTTTTGTGATCACAAGGTGCCAAAAGAATCAGTTATCAGGCATCAGAGAACAAAAAATCATATCATTACATTCTCCTCTCCCCGATAGGGTCGCTTAAGACAATTGGATGCATAAGCAAATGTGGTGAAGAAAGCTGATGATACCCAGCTATCGAAAGATATAACATCTGGTGTCTTAAAGGCTTGAAGGTAAACAAGCAGCCACCTATTTCAGAAACAACAAAGCCCACATGGAAGAAACACACCAGCTTGTGTGATCACGAGTTGTCAAAGGGATGAGATATTAGGTATCAAAGAACAAAACACTGTGTAATTGTGAATGAGGGGGGTGAGGAGTGGGGACCTTAAGCCCATATGTAGGCAACTTGGCATCCACTTATGGAAGGGTCTCAGGGAGGAGATGAGCCAATGAGGGTGCAGTGTAGCAACCATGAAACACAACTTTCCTGTCTAGTTCCTAAATGCTTCTCCCCCCACCCCCTCCTCCACTCCCCCACTCTCATGATCCCAAGTCTACCTTACAAATCTGGCTAGACCAGAGGATGTACTTTGGTACAGATAGGAACTAGAAACACAGGGAATCCAGGATGCATGATCCCCTCAGGACCAGTGGTGAGCATGGCAATACTGGGAAGGTGGCGTGGAAAGGGAGAACAGATTACAGGGATCTACATATAACTTCCTCCCTGGGGGATGGACAACAAAAAAAAAGTGGGTGAAGGGAGACGTCAAACAGTATAAGATATGACAAAAATTTATAAATTATCAAGGGTTCTTGACTGAGAGGGAGAGTGGGTAGGGAAGGGGAAAAATGAGGAGCTGATGCCAGGGGCTTAAGTGGAGAGCAAATGTTTTGAGGATGAGGGCAAGGAATGTAAAAATGCGCTTTATACAATGGATATATGTATGGATTGTGATAAGAGTTGTATTAGCCCCTAATAAAATGATTAACAAATAAAAAGAAAACCAATTGACTAATTATAAATTTGTATTGGCTTAATTATATCTTTTTAGTCTGTTTCTCATTTGAGGATATTTTAATGCAGTGAATTCACAACGGATGGTGAGTTATCTTGTATTCACAGTTATTGGCAAAAAAAACACCTGGTTGACAGTGTCTAGAGGCAATCTGATATATTTCGCTAGGAAAAATGAGTATATTTAACTATAACGTATAAAATAAATAAGTAATGTGTAAATATTGTGGGGTTTTCCCCTAAAAATCCAGCGAATTGCACTTTTTCAATAAAACACACATTTTCATCTGTACAGTTTCCACAGCAAAACAAGATTTTCCAAATTAGAGATAAAATATTTTAGTTGTATCAATAGTATTGACATGTTCAAAGAAAGTTTTGGGTCGATGCATACCAATGCTCAGTTTAAAAATTTTTAAGATTGATTCGTGGATAATATTTTCTCAAGTTAACATTTGCTGGAATTAAGAAAATCTGTGGGAGACTCAAAGCCCATCGGTAGGCAACTGGGAACTCCCTTGATGATGGATTTTGGGGACGAGATGTGCCAGTCAGGGTGCAGGGTAGCAATGATGAAACATATAACTTTCCTCTAGTTCTTAAATGCTTCCTCCCCCCACTATCATGATTCCAATTCTACCTTAAAATTCTGGCTAGACCAGAGGATATGCATTGGTACAGATAGCAACTGGAAACACAGGTAATCCAGGACAGATGACTCCTTCAGGACCAGTGGTGAGAATGGCGATGCCTGGAGTGCGGAGGAAATGTGGGGTAGAAAGGGGAACAGATTACAAGAATCTACATAAAGCCTCCTCATTGGGGGATTGACAGCAGAAAAGAGGGTAGGTGGAGACGTCAGACAGTGTAACATGTGACATAATTATAATTTATGAATTATGAAGGTTTTATGAGGGAGGGGGGAGTAGGGAAGGAGGGGGAAAATGAGCAGCTGATATTAAGGGTTCAAGTATAAGGCAAATGTTTTGAGAATGATGGCAACAAATGTACATATATGCTTGGCATAATGGATGTATGTATGGATTGTCATAAGGATTCTATGAGCTCCCAATAAAATGATTTTTTAAAAAAGGAAAAGAAAATCTATGGGTAACTTTTCATCCTCACTTTAGTTGGCTATAAAATATGAGTATATTTTTGCATGTACAAAGAATAAAATATTACAATGAGTAAAATAATGTTCAACTGAGGAACGCCCTTCTAGCATCCCTGTCAACAAGTTTAACCAGGTTAAACCACCACAATGACTTTCTACAATGATTCATTATCAAGTTTATGAAATTGAATGTCTCATTTATGAAAACATATTTGCATATGTTCAATTTTAGATACTGTACCTGATCTCTTCACATAGTAGCAAACAATCATAGTTCCATTGGTCTACACTCTTGATGTTGTTAGTTTATTGTGCCAACTTGGCCAATAAACACGTCAGATTAATTGAAGGGCAGAGAGATAAATGGCTCAGCGAGCCTCACCTTTCTTGTCTCTTGCTCTTTGATCATCAGATCAGTGTGTGGCTGCCTTGCTTGATCTGTGCATCAATTTGCAAGCTACACTACCAGTTGGACAACTAAGCCGTGGACTGTGTCGCTGTAATTTGAGGTTCCTTCAAGACCTGCTTTGCCACACTATTAGAATATACATTTCTTGAGCTGGGAACTGTCGGACACTGTCATCTGGCTGACTGTTGGTGACCTACCTGCCTTGCTGTTTGCTTCCTGTGACTGGATAGCCTGAATTGCTCTACAGAGGACTACCTGGTGGTCCTCAAGATTTGAAGGATCCCCAGTGTCTCAAAGACTGTCTCATGGGAGTGAGCTGCACTGAGCCATTTGTGCTGCTTTATAGATTGTTTATTTCTTATGTTATCTTTCTCTCTCTAGCATTATATTAATCAATGATAATATCATTAGCATTCTATAATTTATATATTAATTCCATAATATATAATTGATAATGCTAATAATTATATAAACTATAATAATCTATAGTTATTAGCATTATGGTTTTGTTTCTCTAGAGAATACTATATAACATAATTGATAATGCATGTTCATATGCTCAATAAATTTGTAAAATATATATATATATGCTCACCTCAGCCCCATGATGCAAAGACCAAGGTTTATTAAGTGCATCCACTTCATTGGGGGAAATGTGGTAAGAGAAAAAGTGCAGAGAAGATCATGGAGGCGGGAGGATCACTCAGCTAAGACGCAAATCTTACCCTGAGAGAAGGAACAAAAAATGAGGTAAGAAAAACTTCCTTAAATGTCAGTGTAACCCAGCAGATGTCCAATAATTTGATCAGCTTACCTCAATACAAAATCACTCTAGAGAACCACCTTCTTTATCACAGACAAACGTTTATGCTTTGCTATTCTTCTTCTTGACTTGGGCTCACCCTTAGAACTGTCAGGGCTACGAACCAGGCAGTAGAATTCAGAAGCGATGTTTCTGCCTTGTCTCCTTATGCTCATTGTGTTGGAAAGGAATTACCTTCTTAGATTTGATTCTGCTGTTATATGTTTATATATGAAAACGTGTATGTATTTTCTAATAAGATACATTGACATGTAGGATGTCATTTCTTTAGGATGAGATTGTAAGAAATCTTTCCTCTTAATGACATTCTCATAGGTAATAATTTCAAATTTTGTTTCCAAATAGCATCCTGCTCTTCTTTGCTTAGGACTTTCATTACATTTCCTGAAAATCATCTCACTCTTCTCTCTTTAGTTCTTTTTAAAGATAAATATTCAGTTCGTTTTTGGAGTTAGTTATCTCAGCCCATTAGATTCCCATTTGATGTTTTCCTCAAAGATATTTCAGGGACATTAATTGTATATATTCCTACCCTGTTATTATTATTTCATGCTACTCTCCACAGAAGTCAAAGACATTGACTTCCTCTATACATTCTTCTCTCCCATACTGATCGAACTCCTATGCCCTTATCATCTCATCTACTGATAGCAGAGGGAGTAGTTTAATCATATCAGCTACTATGAGGAAGGCAGTTGAAGCTGATTACTTGCTTAAAGACTTATAATCTAGAGACCATAAGGATTTCTACTCTGTCTTTCAGGGACACTATGAGCCAGAATTAACATAACAAGAGTGGGCAATTGAGTTTGTTGATTTGATTCTTATTTTATTTGCTGTTTTCTTTATTTTTTTCCCCTGTATGTCAACACAACTCTGATGGAATCTAGGGGAAACTTGAGTAAGCCTTGGTGATCTCCCCTTCAGGATCTGCACTCAGTTTCAGTAACAACTGTGTGTCCTATGTATGTAGTTTCCAGGGTAGGGCTTTCAGTGGGTTGCACAATTTAACCTGATGGTGGCAGAGAGAACTATGTTCCACGAAGAGTTGATTGCCCATCTCTAGAAACAGGATGAACTGAAAGTGAGGGGGTGTCAGTGTGAGTCCAGGCACACTCAGGATCCAATGAGCACAGGCACCAGCATCTGAAGTCAGTGCAGGTTGATTGTCAGGGTGAGTTTCCTGTTGTGGTTTTGAGATTCATTTCCATCTCTAACTTTTCCAGGGGAATCTCTCTCTATAATTATTCTGCATCCACCCCTGCTATCTATGAATTCAAAAGTTGTATTGAACAAGTAAATAGCCTCACTCGCAGGAAAACCAGTCCATTAACCGCATGAAAACTCAGCTTTTCTGGCATTACAGAGTGAGAATTCTGATGAATTTTAGCGAAAACTCTGTAGAATTCTCTCTCAGACTTGAGTCAGAGAGCATGCAAGGGGCCATAAATTTAAGTGTTTGAACACCAACTTGTCAAACCAACAGAGATGCCTTCAGGAAAGACCTGTGCTTTGATTTGATTCTGAAACAACAGACTCATGGCAAAGACTGCAGTGCAATCCTCTAATTCCGAAACGCTGAGTTTTGAGTTAAAGACTAGTGAGTGGTCAGTATGTATGGTCAGTAACATATGAAAGTATAATTTGGTTCACAACCGCTGTGCTCCTTCATGCAGAAGTGGGTCAAACCCAACAATGATCTGAAGATTTATTTGTCCTTTTCTATTTTCTTTTTTTCCTTCTTTTTTTTTTTTCAACTTGGACAACTATTGATTCATGCTTTATCATTTATATCTCCAATGGAGCATGTCCACATTATCAATCACTCTGTTAAAGAGCATGTGTTAGTTATTATCCTGCAAGATGCAGGGACCAATCAGGGAAAAATCTGTGCTGATTTTCCTGGGAAACACCTGTGTGAGAAAAAATCAAGAAGAGGCCAGGAGAGAGAAAAGGAATTCAGTCTATGAAAGGAGGACAAATGGGTTTCAAAATATTCACAGAGAAATGGAATTAAACAATAATGGATTGTTTCCAGTAACTTTGGAAGACTACTTGTGTGGTCTTGAGGGAAGAAGAGAGAGGGGGTATGCTTGGCAGAAATTGTATTAACTATTGTGCAGTTCAAGGAAAGTTCAGTATGGCCATTGGATGTTCTAATTGAAAAATCCACCTTTGAAAATGATATACAATCTCTTGTGCTGCTGGACTTTCTGTGGGGGCTCCCCTCTGGGCTTGAAACATCTGCATAATATTGGCAATGGATTTCATGACCCTTTGTGACCACTGTAGTTTTCCAAAATGAAGGAGGCATCATCAGGCCTGACGGATTCTTGATAGATGTTTTTGAAGATAACCTGGTCTTATTTTTTCCTCTTAGAATACACATAGATGGTTGGATTATATTTCTTCTATTGGTTATATTGACTTGGGTATTTCTCACCCTAGAGAGATTTCTCACCCTACAGAGATAATTTCCAATCCTTTTTAAGACCAATGCTTCTATCCTCTTCTCCTGGGAATTTTATTACCTGCACTGGAGACATTAAAGCTCTGTGTCATTTAACATCTTATATTTATTGTACATTTTATCATGAATGTTGGGTTTTTACTAAGAACATACCACAAGTAATTTTATTTTTGTACAATCTTCAATCTAGATGGACTATTCTGTGTTTTCTACAGAAAGTGAACATATTTCTCTTTACAAACAGTTTCATAATTAGCACTGTGATAGACACACCACTCTATCTGTTGAAATCTATTACATGGCTCATTTTGCTTTAGCATCAATATAAATGTAAGACAAGTGTATCAGTGCACAACGATGAAAATAATGAAGTCATTTTTAGGAAAGTTACCAAAAGCATGCTCCTTTATTCCTGCTTACAGCTCAGAAATGAGGTTAAAGCTTCTCAGCCCAGGTTAGGAGTGTGATGGGATTGAGATGGGAAAACACTCACTTACAGTCAATCCAAAAAATTTTAAACGTTCATTAAATATTTTTTAAGTTGAGTTTCTCCCTATATTTTTAGGTTATGACATAGCATTCCGTTTGACTCAATGTTCAAGTTGACAGATGCTATTTGAGAGGTGAGCCGTTAACACCCACCATCAGGTCCCTGTGCACATGAAAACTGACAAGCTGCATTCACAAAGATTACATTCTAGGGAACCATATGGGTTCAGTTCTAGTCTGTAGTAAAGAGTGACCTGGAGACAAAATGGTCAAAAAATTCACAAAAATAACGTGTCACGGTATATATTAAAGTTAATGTCTCCTCCAATTTTGAAAGTACAGTTAACCATGCCATCGGCAGCTAACTAATAAGGAGAATTCTGAATTAATGTTAGCAGTGACTTAATTCACACTTTATGTGGAATAGACTAGGAAGCAAACATAAGCAATTCACAACTTAGGTCTAGAGAGACTGACTTAGATATGCCTGCAGGAATTGGGTCCAGGAGCAAGGAAACGTCTCATTATCAAGTATGATGTAGTCTGGATACTTCCTAAATAATTCTTAACCTCATGTCATTTTTCTGGTACTCAGTATTCTGAATTCTAATCTTAGTCAGCTGTTTATTGACTAAGTCAACAAATTAAGGACAAATTTTCTCTTTATGATACTACTTAAGTATCATAAATAACTTTCACTTTGTTTTGAAAACTTGACAGATTTTACTCAAGCATCTTGCTTCAGGCATTACTTTCATTATGTTTTTGAAATTAATTAATTTCTATTTATGTTTGCTTTACTCACTGCTGCACCTGCTTTACTCTATTAGAATATGATCATCTCTTTAGTCTTCTCACTCTTTCTTTGCAGATTTCAATGTGCTCTGCAGAGCATTTTATCCAATGGTCTCCTCTCATATGAAAAAGGACTCTGTTTTATTCGGCACTCCATTTCCACAACCATGTGTCCTGCTCACTTCAGATGGACAATCTACAGCAATTTGTTAAGGAATGTTGATTGGTTGTGTGACTGAAAAATCACTCTGTTCAGTTTTTCAATATAAAATGAATCACGAAAACTTTCAAAAATGCTAACGAATTAAATTTGAGATGTCACAATGTGCTGCACAGACTAAAAACTAACTGCACGGAAAGGTCATGATCAAATGAGATTGATGTATTCAGATAAATGAGAATTTAATCTTAATATTTACTATTTCTGCACGGTGGAAACATGTATTTCCCTTGTTCTCAGAGCTGAGTCTTATGAGGATTTATCCTAATCTGGCAAGAGTTAGAAAATATTAATGTTCACTATACATCTATTTTCTACTCCTCAGAGGAGCAGATTATTCCCTTTCTAAATTGTGATCCACAATTGTTATGCTGGGAATCTGGATGGTGATGAAGTGAGAGAATGGGAATGTTCTGTGTGATCATCTGATTGGGCCTTGCTCTGTTATAGGACCTTCGTAGTGGGGCTCTGACCTTAACTTCATGCCTTTTCCATACTTTATATCTTCCCTGGTCGGTGTTCCTTTCCTTCACGGCAGTATCCACATTCTTTGCCTTTAACTCTTTATCACTGTTGACTATGCCTCTCCCCCTACTTAGGTGTCATGGGTAAGATGTGGGTGTGTGATTGATAGGGGGAATATTTCACCCCCAGCTTTGCAAAATTAATAAAAATGACCTTCCTCTGGTGAGAAATCTTTCAAGTTGAGAATGGTCTTCCTCTCCAGTGCCAGAAACATGAGGACTTGTTTTAAATGTTCACTGGAGAACCTGGACGGGTTTTACAGTTAGAACATGGGCCCCACTAATAACCAGCCCCAGTGTTTTCTCACAGTCTCAGTAATCAGTACTCAACCTCTAGAAATGTATCACATTTAAATGTACATACATATTTTTATTTTTCATATATATATATATATTATTGTGAAGATGGCATAAGAATAGAGTGTTTTATGCTGTTGTACATAGGGTAAATATGAGTTGAAACTGCTTCTGACTTGATGGCACCTAACAATAATATGCATTTTGTCTCCAATGTTCACATTTAAAATGACAGGAATTATCAATGCTACTTGATTGCAAGTTCTTGCAGAAGTTGGCAAATGTCTTCAATTTCTTCTTCTTTTTTTTACATTTTATTAGGGACTCATACAACTCTTATAACAATCCATACATATACACACATCAATTGTATAAAGCACATCCATACATTCCCTGCCCCAATCATTCTCAAAGCATTTGCTCTCCACTTAAGCCCTTTGCATCAGGTCCTCTTTTTTTTTCCCCTCCCTCCTCACTCCCCCCTCCCTCATGTGACCTTGGTAATTTATACATCATTATTTTGTCATATCTTGCCCTATCCGGAGTCTCCCTTCCACCCCCTTCTCTGCTGTCCCTCCCCCAGGGAGGAGGTCACATGTGGATCCTTGTAATCAGTTCCCCCTTTCCAACCCACTCACCCTCCACTCTCCCAGCATCGCCCCTCACACCCTGGATTCCCTGTGCCTCCAGCCCTCGTATGTACCAGTGTGCAACCTCTGCCCTATCCAGCCCTGCGAGGTAGAATTCGGATGATGGTTGTTGGGGGGAGGAAGCATCCAGGATCTGGGGGAAAGCTGTGTTCTTCATCGGTACTACCTAATTAACCCATCTCCTCTCCTAAACCCCTCTATGACGGGATCTCCATTGGCCGACACTTGGGCCTTGGGTCTCCACTCTGCACTTCCCCCTTCATTCAATATGGTATATATATATATATATATACACACACACACACACACACACACATATATATTTTAAATACATGGTTTCAGTGGTTTCTGATCCAGGTAAGCAGATTACTGTTGTGCCTCTGTGAATGTCCCTCTCTCTAGATTTTGGGTGGCATTTTGATATGGCAATCCATGTCAGTTCTCTGAGGTGTGTACGCAGGGACTCCCAGCACCAGTGCATTCATGACTCACATTGCAGAATAAGGAGCTCATGCCTGACTCAGAGGAGGATGGGACTGGTCAAGAGGGACAGCGCAGGGGTCAACAGTGGAAATGGAGTTGCAGGGGTCCAGAGAGGACCCAACGTGGGTACACAGGCAGAGTTGTGGTAATCTCCATGTGCAGAGATGTTATAGGGGGACTAGTGCAATGGGTGCCTCATGGCCCAAAGTCAATAAAATCTGATGAACAATTTATCACCCCTTCTGCTTTGTTCCCAGGTTCTTCTAGCCGAAACCTGGAAATCAGTGCCCTGGACTTTAAGTAAAGAGCATCCAAAGGTTAATGGTGTCTCTTGAGCTCTTAGCCCTTGAATTGTTTTAGGACCATCAGACAAGGAAATATTTTTATAAAAATGTGTACTATACTCTTCAAATTTTGTAGCGATATAACCTGATAGTATGGGATTTTGCTCTAATTTTTCTTTCACAGTGCGGATATTATGTTGTTTTTTTTTGAACAATTTATTAGGGGGTCATACAACTCTTATCACAGTCCATACATATACATACATCAATTGTATAAAGCACATCTGTACATTCTTTGCCCTAATCATTTTCTATTTTTTTTATCCTCTTTTCTTTTTTTACATTTTACTGGGTACTCATACAACTCTTATCATAATCCATACATATACATACATCAATTATATAAAGCATATCCATACATTCCCTGCCCCAATCATTCTCAAAGCATTTGCTCTCCACTTGAGCCCTTTGCATCAGGTCCTCTTTTTATTTCCCTCTCTCCCCGCTCCCCCCTCCCTCATGTGACCTTGGTAATTTATACATCGTTATTTTGTCATATCTTGCCCTATCCGGAGACTCCCTTCCCCCCCTTCCCTGCCGTCCCTCTCCCAGGGAGGAGGTCACATGTGGATCCTTGTAATCAGTTCCCACTTTCCAACCCACTCGCCCTCCACTCTCCCAGCATCGCCCCTCAAACCTTGGTACTGAAGGTATCATCCACCCTGGATTCCCTGTGCTCCGGCCCTCATAGGTACCCGTGTACAACCTCTGCCCTATCCAGCCCTGCGAGGTAGAATTCGGATGATGGTAGTTGGGGGGAGGAAGCATCCAGGATCTGGGGGAAAGCTGTGTTCTTCATCGGTACTACCTCGCACCCTAATTGACCCATCTCCTCTCCTGAACCCCTCTATGAGGGGATCTCCATTGGCCGACACTTGGGCCTTGGGTCTCCACTCTGCACTTCCCACTTCATTCGATATGGTATATATATATATATATATATATATATATATATATATATATATACACACACACACACACATACATATTATACATACACACATATATACACCTATACACATACATCTTTTTTTTTTTTTTTGCATGATGCCTTATACCTGGTCCCTTTGGCACCTCGTGATTGTACTGGCCGGTGTGCTTCTTCCATGTGGGCTTTTTTGCTTCTGAGCTAGATGGCCACTTGTTCACCTTCAAGCATTTAAGACCCCAGACACTATCTCTTTTGATAGCCGGGCACCATAAGCTTTCTTCACCACATTTGCTTATGCACCCATTTGTCTTCAGCGATCCTATCATGGAGGTGTGCAGTCAATGGTATGATTTTTTTGTTCTTTGATGCCTGATAACTGATCCCTTCGGGACCACTTGATCACACAGGCTGGTGTGTTCTTCCATGTGGACTTTGTTGCTTCTGAGCTAGATGGCCACTTGTTTATCTTCAAGCCTTTAAGACCCCAGTCACTATCTCTTTCGATAGCCGGGCACCATCAGCTTTCTTCACCATATTTACTTGTTCACCCACTTTGGCTTCAGCCGTTGCGTCGGGAGAGTGAGCATCATAGAGTTCCAATTTAATAAAAGAAAGTATTCATGCATTGAGGGAGTGTTTGAGTAGAGGCCGCAGATATTATGTTTTAATTAAAATTTTCAACTTTGGTTAGTCCTTTTAAAGTATCTTAAATATATATGTTGCAAACTAATTGAATTTATTTATAGAATAATATCAGACTTATGACAATATAGATAATATTCCTTAGATTTATTTTTCTAATCAACTTCACATAACACAAGCCCCTTGAATGTTCAACGTTAGTGTTTGAGTAGTTGATTTTGTCACATCTCCCCTACGAGATGAGTGAAATTATAGGAGATGTGTGTAAGTGGATACGTCTGTACCAGTATGACCAGCTGTGAGCTCACTTGGTGAGATACTCCCACAATTAGCCATCAGGATTCCAGAATGCACTTGAGATGCACAGCTCAGCTATCACTACCTGTGATGCTCTAGAACAGCGGTTCTCAACCTGTGGGCCACGACCACTTTGGGGATCGAAAAACCCTTTCACAGGGGTCACCCGATTCATAAAAGTAGCAAAATTACAGTTATGAAGTAGCAATGAAAAATAACTTTGGAGGTCACTACAACACGAAGAACTGCTCTCGAGTTATTGAAGCTTCCGATTATTTAGACATGATATAGACCAGAAATACATTCATGAATGTGAAATATATACACATACAAGTGTTCTATAGAGTTGAAGGTTGAATCCATCTCTGCTGTCACAGCATCAAGCAAGGATATTGTCATATAGGTTGCATCTAAACCACTGACAACAAAGTGAACTCATGAAGGGGTGACTGTGGAGCTTCATTTCCTATTGACAGTATCCCTGGGTAAGACAGCACATGGGATGGAGAGAACACTGTGGCAGCTCCAGAGCCCTCACCTTCTGATTTATGTCCTCACAGGTGTGCATGCCCAGATGCAGTTAGCGCAGTCTGTCACCAACGTGAAAAACCTTGGAGATTGGTGACGGTGTCCTGCAGGACCTCTGGAAACACTTTCACCAGCTACAGTATAAATAGGGTTTGACAAGCACCAGGAAAAGGCTTCTGTGGATGGGCTGGATCAACACCCACGCTGGGAAATCAGCCTATGTCCAGGGATTCACACAGGGCTATGCCTTCTCCTTGGATGCCTCAGTCAGCACAATGACTCTACAGATTGTCAGCCAGAAGTCTGAGACACACGCTGTGAAACCCACATCCCGAGAGCGGCAGGAAACCTGGTGGAATGGCAGCTGTGCTCACTATGGCAGGGACTCTGAATATTTCTCTGAATCCTTTATTTACTAGGTATGCCCTTCGAGATGAAATACAAAGAAAATTACTTCCTGAAATTAGCATAACTTTCCTGTGAAATGAGGAGGAGGATAAACAATACCTTGGTATGCAGCCTTTGTTCAGCTCTCTGTGTAAATACTGCCATTGCAGCACTAGGAACAATGCAGACTCTATGAAGGGTTGATTCAACATCTCCAGAGACAATGACAAGAACACAGTTTATCTGTAAATGGAAGGTTAGAAAATGGAAGACAAGACCCTCTGTTACTCTGTGAGAACATGAGAGGAAGTCAGTGTGATCCCAGACACCAACTCCCTGCTCGGAGAGAGCTGGGCAGCAGGGGACGCTCAGGACCCACACATCACAGGACACACTCAGGGACAGGTGCACAGGGACAGTTTCAGGGCTGGTTTCCTGTTGTGGTCTGGGGATGCTTCTCCATCTCACGTTTCCCCCAAGGGTTTTCTCTATTTTTATGACACAGGAATGCAATGTTAATGTACAAGAAATATGTAAAATCAGACCTATTGCATGTAGGATGTATAACAATGGAATTGAAATCTCAATTTAAAAAGTGGGAGGAAGGAGCAAATAAAAAAGACAATTTTTATTTATTAGGGTTATACCTTACTTATTGGTATGCTAAACTTGGCAGCAATTGCATTCTTCAAGTAAAGCTTGATAATAGTTGTATTGATTGGATTTCCTTGAAGGCATATAATCCTATCACAGACATTATTGTATTTCATGATGGGTTTAGCAAGATCCTTTCTGACAATGACTGCCATGCCGTTCTCTTGACTGTGCTTTTCCCAACATAGTAAATCCTATGTTTTTCTGTTCAAATTGGTCAATACCAGTCAGTCGATTTATGCTCACTAATGCCTAGGTTACCAATCAATATTCTTGCACCCCATTTAATTTTTGACCACTTCCAATTTCCCTGAATTCGTAGTATGCTCTTTACAAGTTCTGGTATTAGAAGGCTTTTGTAGCTGTTTCGCTTTACCTTACTTAAGTCATGCCCCATCAGCAAAGGAAGATCCTGACGGCTCCACTCCCAAATCACGTCATGATGGCCTACTCCCCTCCAAGAAATCGGCCTCTCTTCAGTCACATTTTGAGTGCCCTCGAACCTGAGGGGCCCATCCTCTGGCAGTAGCTTCAACAATTTCCTACTTCCTTGGCTTAAGCTTTTAATATTCGACAATACTTCAAAGTTATGCATAAGGTTTTAGCAGCATCTTCCTCTTAAGAGGGCAGAGGGGTCCTTCTGCATTGTCTGTTCTTAGTCTGGAAGCTTTGCTGAAATCTGCTCCCTTTGGGTGACCCTGCTGGCATTAGATATAACACTGATATATCTTCCAGCACCTCAACAAAAAGAGCCATGACAGTATCATGAACTAACAGACAGATGGTGAGAATATAACAGCATTTCTTTACT
Source organism: Tenrec ecaudatus (assembly GCF_050624435.1). Taxonomy (NCBI): domain Eukaryota; kingdom Metazoa; phylum Chordata; class Mammalia; order Afrosoricida; family Tenrecidae; genus Tenrec; species Tenrec ecaudatus. The sequence goes on from NW_027459678.1 coordinate 235,463, forward strand.
ATATATCAAGCAAGTTCTGGATAATATTTTAAATGCAATAAATAAATAACAGCATAGTGCAACCAAATATTGGAATATTTCAGTTCAACATTCTCTATTATGAACTTAACATTGAAATAGAAATCTATAAGGACATCAAGAATCAAATAAGTAAACAAATAAACAAGTCTAGCAAACTAAAATTAATAACCAATATATAGCATACTCCACCAAGAACCAAACATATTTGCTCCCATTAAGCTGGGGTTTATTTCAGAAATAAAGTTAAGCATGAAATTGGTGGAAATATAAACAGAACTATAAATAGACAGACAGATAGATAGATATAGATGACAGATACAAGATATCGACAGTATTGACAGAAAGTAAATGATAGCTAAATCGATAGTTGAGTAGATTTGTAAACCAATTAATAGATATTCAGCAGATATAGGAAAATATATAGATGGATGAGAGAGAGAGAGAGAGAGAAAGAGAACCTTGTTCAACAGACTCCATTGTCATTGTGTATTCAGGTTCAGGGTTTGGGCTAAGTCCATGCAGATGGTGTTCAGACAACACTCTTGTCTATCCTGAGATAAATTGGAGACTAATTGCACAAACCACAACATGAGGTGTTCCATCAGGAGTAAGCTGTTGTACATGGATGCTATAAAACAATGACTCACTCGTCGAGATTATCTCAAGTAACTGGGTCCTCACAAAAGAAATATACCACTTATTTGATGCATGCATGGATGGCGATACAAGTAGGTCAGGGAAGCTATGTGAGACCAGATTGTAAGCACCACGAAGGGAAGCTTGGGATGTATGGCACAGGGTCTCAGGCCAAATAGGGACATGACCCTCATTCAAGACTCAGTGCATGGGGAGGAAGATACAGATTTTCTAGCCGAATTTGGGGGCCTTCCCTACCCCATTTTCCCCTGTGTCATGGTTTTTAGTCCTCATCCTGCTTCTGAGAACCAAGATTTAGATATTTTTAGCATAACTGTCAACCCCAGAGAACAGAGGGAGGAGAATGAAGCATGGAAGTAGGACATCTTCTCTGGGTCCTGGCTTGTGTCTTGGGATACCACAAGTGGACACACCACAATCCAAGGTGCTCTCTGCCCACCAGAGGAGACCTGAAGGGAAAGTGTTCTAATGTTATTTTCTCTTTACTTTTCCTTGTGAATTGCATGAAGGTATACTGAGGAGATTAGTGTTCATTCAACAATTCATACACTTTTGTTTCATTTCATTGTCTACAATACACACAAACTCCTGTTACAATTACCTTTTCTTGTCAAACATTCTGAATTTTCCCTGGATAAGTGATGCCCTTTTAAACTCAGAAGTTTGATTATTCTAAGGTAATTGTATCTCCCCAGGACTATTGCTCCCTTGTAGGCTTGCCGATTATTTGACTGGAAGTTTTTCCGAGGCTGTGAGTTTGGTCCCAAACCTGAAGGGATGCTGACAGCCATAGTCTCAGGACTTCCACAAGTCTACCCAACCAGGAAGCCTAGTCTTTGTATTTTTATTTTCTTTGTGTGTGTGTGCGCGTTGTTTCACTTATTATCCCACTCCTCCCAAGAACTTCTAATGCTATCTTTTCCAAACAAGTGGGTACTGATAGCAAGGCACCATCTATTGCTTCTGGTCTTAGAGTTCAGGATACTCATGTCCATGATTCATTACAGCATTGGACTAATAATGGTTTCCATGTGTCTTCAGTGATCATCACTCTGGAAAGGGAGAGACAATTAGCTACACTTCATGTGGTTTAAAGTCTCTAATCACTACCCTCAAAACCCAGATGTAGAACATTGTCTTTATGGGCTGTTATGTCAACGGTTCTTGGTGTTCCCTGAGCCCCAAGGCCTCCTTAGAGAGAGAAAAGTTAACCTACTGATTGTTTCCTTTCGTTCAGATCAGAGCAGATCAGAGAAATATTTAGGACAGATTATGAAACTGATGAAGATGAAATATTCTCCATGTTGTACTTTTAACTTCTCTTCTGAACTAGCTCCACTGTCAGAGAGATGGTGACAAGGGCCAGGTTGACCATGAGTATTCAGAGTGACACACTCATCTTTGGCTTTAATCTGCACAGATTTGTCTGACACTCTGAGTAAAGCTGACATTCCCTGAAATTTGTCTCCTCTCCTCAGGAAGCAGGAAGCACAGGGGAGACTGGGCACTGGGAGACACCTGAGAGGTCTATTCAGAAGGGGCCATTCAGGCTATCAGATTTTTCAAAGTCTTCACTAAGAATACAGGGTCACTTTTTATGCTGGACATCATTCCCCACAGACAGTAAGGAGGGACCATCTGTGAGGCCCCAGGCTCCTTGGGCTGCAGATTCACACTGGGTTTAAAACCACTCCTCCCCGGTGTAGATTGAGAGATGCACTGAGTGGAGAGCCACCATTCAAAACTCTCCATGCGTGAGGTGCTAGTGCCAGTGTTCTCTCTCTCTCTGTCTCTCTCTGTATACATGTGTGTGTTGTGGGATGTTATTAGGATCCAGTTCTTCCCTCCCTGCGGTCCCAAGACCCGCACCTCCCCCTGCCTTGGGTTTCCAGGGTTGTGAGGCTGGAGGAGTCTGACATGGAGGGCAGGACAGAAATATGCAAAGTGGAAGACATCCATTTTAGACCCACAGGCTACCTCCACAGGGGAAGCTCCCTCATCACCCAGCTGGTGACCTTAGTGTGATTGCTTTCCATCCTCCTTGCAAGATGGGTTCTGCCACCCTACCTCTCATCATTGCTCTTTTCCCAGGTCAGGATTGCCACAGGGTTCGAGATGAATAGAGGTGTGTGTGTGTGTGTGTGTGTGTGTGTGTGTGTGTGTGTGTGTGTGAAGAGGAAATCTCTGAATCCTATCTCCACACGTGTGTGTGCTCAGGTGCAGCTGGTGCAGTCTGAAGTGAAGAGACCTGGGGAGTCTTTGTGGATCTCCTGTAAGACATCTGGATGCAGCTTTACTGGAAGCTGGATCGGCTGGATTAGGCAGACACCTGCAAAGGGCTTGGAATGGATAGGAATTCTTGACCCTAGTGAGGCTGACACCAGGTCCAACCCATCCTTCCAAGGAAAAGTCACCATCTCCACAGACAACTCCATCAGCACCATGTCCCTGCAGTGAAGCAGCCTTAAGGACACAGACATGGCCATGTATTGCTGTGCAAGAAACACAGTGAGAGAAACTCCTTCCTGAAAGGGGCAGAAACCCTCAGCCCGATGCAGCTGCAGAGCAGGAGTCTCAGAGGCATCTGTCAATCCAGCACCAGAGGACACAATGTCTGCTGTGTCCTAGAGAGTGAGAACAAGAACACAGGCCACTGACACGACAGGGAAATATCTCCCCATGTGGGGGCAGTGATGCCTCTTACTGGATCGGGGTTCTCTGGAGTGGCTCACTCTGTGGCTTCTGAATAACCACACGGCTATAGAGCAGATGAGGTCAGGTTTCTTCACGATATTTTCAGAGTTCAGCCCTTGCTGCCGTTGAGGAATGAGCAGGTGCATTGCTGTAATAGGAAAGAAATTCCTAACCTCAAATTTCCTGGCCTCTTTTCTCACCAAGGCCATTCCAATTATTATTAGAACTTCTTCCTGACAAGTAACTGAGGTATCTTATTGTCAACATGGCTGATAAACACATGTGGGGTTAATTGAAGGGCGGAGGGATAAATGGTTCAGTGAGCCTCGCCTTTGTAGTTCTCAGGTCTCTTGCCTGTGATGACCGAACCAGCGTGCAGATGCCTTAGCAGTTCCCTGCTTCAGCTTGCAAGACTGACTTCCTGCAAGACATCCCCAAGGAGAAGCCACATGAACCTACCCCGATGCAGCCCTGGGTGCTGGAGCACCCGTGTGGAGAACCCTGTGTGCGCTGAGTTGCTTACACATTCACTGACTCAGCTTTTCTCCTACAGTTGGCATCATTGTGTCCGTTTTGTGAGATGGAGGTGGACTTTGTGGATTGGTTTTGGACATATGAGTTAATGTTGGTCTTGTGGGCTTGAGAAGCACTGGGTTGGGATGTTTTCTTGATGCACACTTACCCTTTATATAAAACTCTCTTATACATTAGTTTCTATAGATTTGTTTCTCTAAAGTACCCAAACTAACACAGTAGCGATGGTCACTTTTGCGTTCTAACTGAATTCAGTTGCCTGCATTCAACTTGATTCAAGAAACAGCTTTGTAGAAACTTTAAGGTGGAGTGGTGGCATTTGCAATTAGAAAACTACTAATGGATCCCAGACCTTATACCAGCCAGTTACACTCATGGGGAAATACTTCATATAGTTTCCTGGTTAAAAGTGATCTCCCCAGGAGGAGATTAGACCCTGCTGAGACAGGATGGACTTGGTTCAGAAGTGTCTACATCCTTCCTCTCCCTCTTTCTCCTGAAGATACTGGTCCTACCTGAGGTCAGTGTCAGGGAAGGGTATTTTGGATTGATTAGATTCAGGTAGCACACAGGGAGAGGCCATGGTGTACAGAGACCTCTGACTATAAGTCACTGTATTAGTGACTTTGACCCTTCAAGGAAACAGTTCTCCCTAACTCCGACCTCTGTGAGCATTGAGGACACATCTGTTATTACTGTGCAGGTGGACACAGAGAGGGCAGTCAGTGTGGCCCTCACATAAACTATACTGCAGGACAGCTCTGGTACCGGACTGCACAGACCGTTCAGACCAGCAGGTGGCACTCAGGACAAACAACAAGCCCAGGATCCAGGAGCAGGTACAGAGCTGAAATAATGTGGGGCTTTCTGCAGTGTCTTGAGTTGGTTTTGTTCCCACAGCTCTCAAACAGGTTCAGTGGAAACTCTGTTTACAATCGTAGGGAGTGTACTAGTGTCTCCTTAATGGTAACAAAGAAACTCTCACTGTCATGTAGTTGATTACGATCCAAAGTGACCCGATGGGACAGGTTTAAACTACCCCTGTAAAAGGTATTTGCATATAAGTGTTTAGTCTTGCAAAATTCTCTCATGTGATCTGCAATTTTATTTTTTAGTTTCACCTTAGTTAGTTGAAAGTATATAAAATACGAGTGATTTATATAAACAAACCTGGAGTTCGCATGAAAGTACCAGCATGATAGCCAGTGAAATAGGCCCCATGGGGCAGAGATACAAAGAGGGGTGGTGATGTTGAAAGCTAAGTATCCCCAATAAAATTTTTTAAAATAGAAAGAAAGAAAGCTAAGTATTGGGCTTCTAACCACCAGGTCACTGGGTTGAAATCCAACATCCTCCCCTCAGGGACTGTACTATCGTCTCTTAAATTCCAACAAAGAGAATGTCCCTTAACAAAGGGCAGGAAGACAGTAAAAGCACTACAAGTTGGTGCCCTTTGAAAGTGAAAACTTGCCAGAAACGTAAAATGCAAACATTATCCACAAAATAAGTGATCGAAAAATGGTAAACTTATTCCCTGTCAGTGGTGGAAAATTTGTGGGCTGAGGGTGTAGGGGGTCAGGCAGCCCCACTAGGTCCCTGCTGCCATCAGAATCATTGTATGTTTATTCACTGCACAGGGTGGTGTCTATTAACAATATTTCATCCTTCACTGCCTAAAAATTGAATGACTTTCTAAATCATAAGTATTATGAGGAAGGTAAAAACAATTTATTTTGGTTTTATGTTGACATTTACTTAGAGAACTGACTCTTTTTCATTAAGTGAACTTTTGCATAAATGCTATGTTTCTGAAAGCTACTGCAACTTGATATCACAATTACAAAGTCTTTAAGAATAGAAATATGTTTTGTTGAATATGGAACTAGAAGTTAAAATTCAAGGCCAGCTCTAAGGGAAGGCTTTATGACTGTTAAAAAAATTCATTTGATTAATGATAATCTTTTCAATTAATAGTTTAAAAGTATAAAACTAGGAAAGTTAGACCTTAATCCTATTAAGAAAAAAACATACAGTAAAGTGCTTAGATGTTAAAACAAAATACAAAGGCAAAATAGTCTAGAATAAAATAATGGACTTTATATTTGTGTTTGTTTGTATGTCTTTATTACTATGAGATTTCAGATAAAACCATAAAATCATGATGCATTAATGAAAAAAATAAGTTCAATAGCATTTGGACTTTTTGCAATTATAAATGTTATGAAAAGCTAGATATTTTAATAAACTATGTGTAACCTTGAAAAGAATGGGAATTCCAGAACATTTCATTGTGCTCATGAGGAACTTGTACATGGATCAAGAAGTAGGTGTGTGAACAGAACAAGGGTTTAAAATCAGGAAAGGTGTGTGTCAGTGTTGTAACCTCTTTTCATACTTGTCCAAGCTGTATGATGAACAAATAATCAGAAGAGCTGGCATATATGAAGAAGAATATGGCATCAGGACTGAAGAAAGGCTTATTAATAACATGTGATATGAAGATAATACATTCTTGCTTGCTCAAAGTGAGGACTTGAAACACTTGCTGATGATGATCAAGGATTGCAGAGATTATTATGTATTAGGATTCAATGTAAAGAAGACCAAATGATGAGGGCCATATTCCAATTATTCCAATTCTGCTGTTGTTTCTGATAACTGTTTATTTTGAACTGACTTTGGAAAGTCAGCATACTTCATGAAGACTACAGACACCCATCTTCCTCCCAGGTGCTCTCACAACAAGCAGCCAAGAAGAGCATTCACTCTCTCTCTCCTAATAGCTCAAGTCAAAGCAAAACAAAAAAAAGTGTTACACGACTCAGTCTTTATAAGTGGCCTTGATTCTGCCTTGTCTGCTTGAGCCAACTGTAGTAAAGTTCAAAGTATTGGAATTTTCTTTTAAGTTCCAGGATCCTACTGCATTTAAACTCTGAAAATTGTCTTACTTTGTGGAACTTTGTGAATCCTTACAATTATTATTGTGCATTCCTAGATTGTTTCATTCCTTCAATAAACCCTTTAATTTTTAACTGAAGCTCCTGTTTGGCTTTGGAATGAAGAAGAGAAAAGTAAATAATATGTTCATTTCTTGACAATAGATGTCTACCAATCACTATCAAGTTCCTAAAAAGGAAGAAAACAAACAATAAATAACAATAAACTGACCATTTTTTAGCAAAATGTAGTAAACATCAAGGGATTCAAAAAGTTATCTTCAATAACTAATTTTTGTGGCAAGATTATATTTGTTTGAATATAATAGCGAAGGAGAATCTGACTACAGTGTAAGAACAATTATGAACATTGAGCATTCTGTTTGAGGCCATGCCCTAACCTGCTTAACTTTATGTAACAATGTAAATTCCACAGCTTGTACAAAGAACCTCCCCTTAGGACACGAGATGAGGCCACAGGATGTTAGAATACCCCATTTATTGCCTATAATTATTCTGAATTTTCTTTCCCAATCCCCTGTCTCTCTTGAGCCTTTCCTCACAGGAAAATATCACATTATACCAAATGACTATCCATTTTGACCAAAAGTGGCCAGGCAAACATGTCCAGTATAGATATTCCCAACCTTCAGGTCACAGATAACTTGGAACGGAAGGACTTTGTTCAAGGAAGCAAGTCACCAAAAAGACATCATCACACCAAATAAAAAGACATTTGGAACCAAGAAGTAGAAAGAGTCCTATCTTGTTAAGAATCATAACCCCAGGTAGGGACAGAGGGGGGAAATGAGAAGCTGATACTAGGCATCAAGTAGAAAGAATATTTTTTGAGAACGATGATGGCAACAAATGTGCAAATATGCTTGAGACAATGGCTGGATGAATGGACTGTGCTAAGAGTTGTACAAGCCCCCAATAAAATTATTTTTTGTAAAGAATCATAACCGTGGACATCAAGAATCTCAACAGAGCCATAGCAATAGAAGAAATAGAAAAGGGTATCAAGGGATTACCACCAAAAAATCTCCTGGACCAGATGGCTACACTGGAGAATTCTACCAAGCATTCAGGGAAGAACTAATACCAATCCTACACAAACATTTCCAGAACATAGAAAAATATGGCAAACTCCTGGACTCCATCTATGAAGCCAGTATAACTCTGATACCCAAACCGGGCAAGGATCCCACAAGAATCGAGAACTACAGACCAATATCCCTAATGAACATTGATGCAAAAATCCTTAACAAAATACTAGCCAACAGAATACAAAAGTATATAAAACAAATAATTCACCATGACCAAGTGGGATTCATACCAGAGATGCAGGGATGGTTCAACATACGAAAGAACATTAGTATTATTCATCATATTGACATGAAAAAGTATAAGAACCACATGATAATATCAATAGACGCAGAAAAAGCATTCGACAACATCCAACACCAATTCCTGTTTAAGACACTAGCGAAGATAGGAATGGAAGGGAAGTTCCTCAAGACAATACAAGCTACATATGAAAAACCAACAACCAAAGTGGTAGTCAATGGAGAAAAGACTAAAACAATCCCACTGAAAAAGGGGAAGACAAGGATGCCCCTTGTCCCCATTCCTATTTAATATAATGCTGGAGGTTTTAGCTAACAGCATAAGGCAAAGATGTGACATCAAAGGTATTCATCTGGGGAAGGAAGAGGCGAAACAATCGTTATTTGCAGATGATATGATTTTATATATGGAAAATCCCACAAGTTCCACAAGGGGAGTACTGGAAGCAATAGAGGAGTTTGGCAGAGTGGCAGGATACAAGATCAACAAACAGAAGTCCATCGGACAGTTATACACATCAGATAAGACCACAGAAGAAGAGATCAAAAAGGTGGTACCCTTCACAATAGCCAAACACAAATTGAAATATCTAGGGATACACCTGACTGAAAAAACAAAAGATCTATATAGGGAAAACTATAGAACACTATTACAAGAAACCAAGAGCTACTTCAACAAATGGAAGAATATCCCATGCTCTTGGATTGGGAGACTTAATATAGTTAAGATGTCAGTTCTGCCAAAAGCACTATATAAGTTTAATGCCATCCCAATACAATTACCATCATCTTTCTTCAAAGAAATGGAAAAACTGATTACCAACTTCATATGGAGAGGGAAGAAGCCCAGAATTAGCAGAGAACTCCTCAAGAAGAAGGACACAGTGGGAGGGCTTGCTTTACCTGACTTTGGCACATACTATGCACAACAGTTCTGAAAACTGCATGGTATTGGTACAATGACAGATACTCAGACGAAAGGAAAAGAAACTGAAAACCCAGGAATAAAAGCATCAGCATACACACAGCTGATCTTTGATAAGGGCCCCAAAAATATCAAATGGGAAGCTGATGCCCTCTTTAACAAGTGGTGCTGGGAAAAAATGGATATCAACCTGCAGAAAAATGAAGCAAGACCCTCATCTCACTCCATGCACAAGAATAAACTCAAGGTGGATCACAGACCATGAAGTTAAACTCCAAACTATTAGGGCCATCAATGAGGGAATTGGGACCAACTTGAGAACTTTGGTGCAGGGAATACACAGGCTATCAGAAATAGGGAAGGACACAAACACAGAGGTGGCACAAATTGACAAATGGGATATACTGAAGATTAGGGTTAGG